>NW_019384531.1:0-31206 GCF_000671375.1 Centruroides sculpturatus | reverse complement strand
TGTTCATTTACTTCTTTCCATGGGAGATCGATATGTGCACAAAATCAAAGTATAACTTCTAAGTGCTAACTCTGGAATTCTTCTATGTGACTCGTCTAAGGGCGTTGGTCATCAGGAGGAAAATATGTGTGGAGTTTGGACACTTCCAGCTCTATCGCTGAACTCCGCGAATTCTGACAAATTTCCTCTATATGTCACGATCGGTGACCAATCATCATGCAAAGATTCCTCCGTGAGAATGGATGGAAAGGGGGATATGTGAGGGGTAAACATTTCCCATCAAAGCGAGAGTTTTCGCAGATAAGGGAAAAACAGAGGATGTTCTAACTTCTGTGAAAGGAAGTAACATCTGTTATCTATTTTTCCCACTCTAAAACTTCATTTTTCTCACCCAAACGAAAGAATATTTTATAACAATATTTAACATTATTAATAAAATTACTGATTTTAGCCCAGGGGCCTTTCAGGTCTCACACATTCAGACATGTCTCAATGTAGCTCAAGTTTGTGAATACCCTCTGTGTATAGAGAGAGAAAGGCTGTTGGATAAACCTTTCAATTACAGCTGCTTGAATTTTGTCAGATTAGAATCTATGAGCTTTGAGAAATGTTTTTAAAGGTCTGAAAACATGGAAGTCACAAAACAGCATATTGGTGTTGCAAAATTCCTGTCTGAAGTGATGCAGCATCCTCCTTACAGTTCTGATGTGTATATCATCTTGCAGCTTTGGACTGGACTTTTTAAAAAATTTCTCAAAACTTGCAGATTTCAGTCTGACAGCAAAATGAGAGCAACTGTAACTGTGAATGGTTCATCCAGCAGTCTTCCTCTTTTCATGGAAAGTATGGACCATGACGTGTCTGAATGCAGTTGGCAGTTTTCTATGTAGCATCTAATGCAACCTTGTCATTATTCTGTATATACTTTAATGCTGCTGTTTTGACCACTAGATACCATATGTTTAATACAGTGCAGTCTGTTTCATTTGAACAACCTTATATTAACTTACATATAATTTGTTTTTCATTAAAAAAATTTTTCCAACAGGATCTTGTTTGCAGTCACAGTGTGGAAGTCCTAAAGTCAATACCCACCCTGTTATCATTGCTCCAGTTAATAAGAATTCAATTAATACCAGTGTCAACAGTTCTGTTTATAGAACATTGGTTCCCTCTAAAGTAAGATTGGTATAATTTTCATATTAAATATATTTATTTCATTAACTTTTAATGATAAATAAGTTTTTATTAGTTCAGAAAATTAGTGATATATTGAAAATTTAAATAAAAGTAATTATCATAGTCAAGTTCACAAACTCACTTGTTCACAAATCACAAACGTTTATATTAACGATTAAAACTTACATACAGTTATGAATTTCACAAAAATAAAATAATTACAATAATCCAGATATAGCAAAGTTCAAATGTCAAGTAAACCACAACAACAGGTCCATCAAAAAGGACTCCTTGCGACGTATTCCTTCAGACATTGGTTATCGCACAGCGAGACAAAACAACCTTCTTAGGCGAAGCTAAAGAAACTTGAGTTCCCTGGATATGTCTTAGACGAACTGAACTTCCTGCCTAATCTCAATCCTTTTATACGGATTGAAACAAATGTAAGTCCTCCAATCAGTGATTACTAGTGCTATCGGACATCCGCTGGTCGTACGATGTTTTCTAGCCAATCCGCGGAAGAGTTTCAAAACTACTGACATCGCCAGATCTGCGTCTCCATGACAACGTCCGTTGGTCATTTGAAAACAGGAAAAGCGCAGGAAATCGTACATCCTGATGATTTATCCCGACAATCATATTGCAGTGAAGTATTAACAAATTGCCTGTTGTGGTTTTCTAATTAATTCTACTACCTAGTAATTTAGCTCTTGAATAGTATTATTTTTATTGTCCATTGTAAATATCAGATTTTTCCTAATGTTAACAACAAAAATCTTTACTTTCTTAAATGCATATTTTATGAAAAAGCATAAAGAATTTTCACAAAATATATGAAAATGTGATTTATGTAATGCTTGAAAATCTGTTTACATATGTAGAGTTTGGTAAGCAAAACTTTTAATATATCATTTTTTTTTAATTATTTTAAAAAGTTACTGGAACTTTAAAAAAAAAAATTTTTGCTGGAGAGAACAAATCACAAGGAACACACTAGTAATTGACTATTCCAACTTTTATTATAAAAGGAAATGCATTTTGGGCCTTCTGTCTCTCCTCGGTCCTTTATTACAGATCTTTGACTTTTTTCTTATAATTATGTTAGTGATCAATGGATGAATCAACTTTGTGATACATTTATTTTAATTTCAGTTATTTATCATAAGACTAGGATAAAATATATATATCTTTTTTAATTTAAAAAAAGGGTTTATTTATCTTTATAAAAGTGAAAGTAAATGTGAATTTCTTTAAAAATTTACATTTTGATTACAATTGATAAAAATAAATACATGAAATAAAATTAAAACTAAAATTTTTTTAAAAATTAAGAAAAGCGTATATTTGTGTAAAAATAAATATAAATACTTTAAAATAGCGATTAAATAAAGAAAATCTTTTATAATAAGACTATGATAAATACAAGTTTCTTTTAATTTTATTATGGTCCTTATTGACATGACCATGTCTTGTTTATAAAATTGCAGTGTCGTTATGGGTACACACCTTAGAGGTATAAGGGTGGGCATGTCAGGAGTTGCAATTTGGCACAGAGTATTAGGTTCCCAAATCAGGAGCGCACAAAAAAAAAACTCTGGGACTGAGAACAGAGTCAAAATAAAATACAAAATGGTGACATGTTTCTACAGACAAGAGTGCAAGATTTGTTTGTGCATGTGTATATCGTTGGGAAGTTGGAAATGCAAATGTTGCAAAATCGAATTTTGACAAATGAATCTTTGAAAAAACCTATTTACTTCTCTGGTCACAACCTGCTGACCTTGACTGGTTGACCAGCGATATCTCGTTTCAGCATCAGAATGTTTTTGAAACTAGATGGCGCTAGTCATTATAACTTTATATTAAAAGCAACTTCCGAAATAGAATTTTTTTTTTTGTTTTTACATTTATTAATATATTTATTTTGTTTATGCAAAATAAAAAAAAAATTTTGGATGATACAATAGTCATGATTATTTTTTTTCAAAAATGGGAAATTTTCATTAGGCATTAACAAAACTTCAACCTGGAGTGACACACAATGGACAGAAATTTCTACATTGTATAGGTTAATTTCACTGAAAATGCTTCGTGGTCATGGCCGAGGCTGGCGAAGTTTGAACGATTGTGTCGAGCCCCGAGTCTTTGAGACATAGTCTTGTCCCAAAAATTGGCCTTGCTGTTTTACTTGTTCATTTTATTATTGTCTATAGCAGTCCATATTGCTTCAGACACATGATAAACATATAATTAGTGGTTAAAGATATATGTTAATATTATTAAATTACCTTAGTTGGTCTGGCAAAACCAGTAAACAGGAGAATGTGCTTAAACATACTGAGTCAATTTCAAAATAAATTATAGACATAACTTAAAGTTATACATAAATAAAATTTATTTTTTATTGAATTTTATCCAGTTTTTATGCCTGTGAACACAATACTGTTTCCATCGTATGAGGTTATTTCATTTAATTTGTTATTTGTGATATCTGTCTTGTGCAAAAACACTTTTATTTTTCTAATTCCTAAAGTTGTCTGTAAATACTAATTCTGAGCTAATTTTACTTAGTTTGTTTAATATAACTCTCTTCAGTAATTGTTTAGAAAGTTTTACTAAGTAAAGATGTCCCGTCGAGAATTTCTGTATTGTTGATATCAAGATAACTTTCATATATGTTTATATATAAAATTTTCACAAATTTTATTATAAATATAAACTGACCTCTATAAAACTGAGTTGTCTGTAACAATATATTCCAAAATGTTTGTGGCTATTTCTTTTGCATCCCAACTTAATTAATGCTAAAATATTGGTGCAGACTTCTTGTTACATAAGGATATAAAATATACTGATGCTTATGATCAATTTTGAATTACCATTAATTTTTGTCAGCTTCAATTGGAACTTTAATTCTAGTTTTTTGTCTGATTTAGTCAGATTTTTGTCCCTTTTTTTGTGTAGAAGCATCATCTACAACATAAATTGCTATGATTTCTAAGGAAATTGTACTGTGTGTAATTATTGCAAAATGACATTCAATATATACTTTCTCCAAAAGATGTAATGTTTTGTTCACTCTGTTTCCATTTTCAAATTTGAAACAAAAATTTATGCAGTTTTAGTAACTTACTCTCTTTAGTGTGAAACATAAAATTATCTTACACACAACATATGCTATTAAAACTACAATAATTGCAAAAGATAAATGATTTACTGTATTTAGTCATGTAACAAATTCATACTTTCTCAAAATTTCTCATTTTAAATCTCTGAATTTATTTATTTATGATATGAGCCATTGATTTTGGAAGTGGGGCAAGTCCATTTTATGTTATTGCTAGATATTTAATGGTTTGCATTTGAATGGGTTTAAAAATATTCATAAGCAGTAATAGACTTATTTTATATTTTTTGTGGTCTTATTTCATGCAAATTTAATATGTAATAATGGTTATCCATGTTAGGTGAAAAAATCATGGTTTTTGGATGTGTCAATAGACTTGCCTCACTTTCAAATGCAATGATTTGTTGAAAACATTGATTTTCTTTGAATGAAATATAATTATAACAACAAAAAATTGAATATTTTATTTATTTACTTATTTATTTTATTTCAACATTTCATACTTCTTTCAAAAAGATACAATAAAACAAAAATAAATTTAATTTTATAGGAAAAACTGGAGAAAATAAGAAAAAATATTCAGTAATAAGTTGCATGCATATAATTATATTTCTTAGTTTAGATGGTGCAGATTTTTAAAGTATCCGTGATGAATGGGTGGTACATAGGGTGATAAATTCATCATATCTTTATATTTTTCTTTAGTAACAGGCCAAGTTTTCACATATAAAGATGACAATATTATTTTTCCAAAACTATTTGGCCTACCCTATTTTGGTGATAAATCAAGAGTTTTAAAGTGTGAATCTTTTTCCATTGATGTTTTATAAAACAATTTATACAGTGCATTTCTTGAAAATCTTATCCAGAAAATATTCAACCAATTGACAGTTTGTTTCTCCATCAGTATTTTTTGTTCTTATCAAAATTGCCTCCTCCAGAGGTTTGGTTGAATAGAAGCCTTTATTTTTCATTTCATGTAATAAAAATGCATTATGTTTGCGACATTTTTGTATTAATTTGTAACAATCCAGGGCAACAGAGAGTCACGCTGTCGTTATTTAGAGTAGACTTGCCTCACTTTCAAAATCAACTTACAATAAATATCGTTGACAATATAAATTACTAGTAACAAATTTATACTGATATTAAAAGATATTTTTTGTGAATTGATAAAAAAACAAATTTTATGTTAATTTCTAATAAGAATTAGCTTTAACTATTTTTTTCACAAAATAGACTTGCCCTACTTTCAAAATCAATGGCTCATATATATTGGTGGAAGAAATATATCTAATCACATATTTCTTTCGCCAATTAAGTTTTCCAACATCTAAAATATAAAATATTAACAGTAACAACATTTCTAACAACAATTTCTAGTCACTTTATATTCATGTTTTCCATATTTTTTATTTGGATTCTATCATCTAAAACTTAAGAAATCCTGAAAAATAGATTTAAGTGCTTGCTCTGATTTTTCTGAAATTTTAATGTAATATGTTTTATTGTTCAGGAATACATAAAATGGATAAATTTCTCAAATATTGATTTGATATTGATAGTAAATAAAATTCATTAAATTCAATCTTCTCTAATCATAAATTGTTTTATACCTAATTACATTTTAATTGTTTAATTTTTTTTTATCTAGAAAATGTCTCATTCAGTTATGTCAAATATGGAAATACTGGTAAAAAATCCAAAAGCTCCAGGTAATAAAAGTGACTTTTTGAAAGCTTTAAGAACTGAAACTGGAAGCAAGGGAGATGATGCCAAAGAAGGAAATAAAGAAATTGAAATTGTCTCTCCAGAAAGAAACAAACAAAACCAGGTAACATAATGCTTTTAAATGGTTTGCATTAAAGTGTTTTTTTTTATAAAAGATGCCAAAACTTATAAACTGTATCATACATTATTTATCAGATAAAACTATAAAAATTTAGAATGAATGCTTAAAGTATATTTTGGAGGAAAAATTTAATTTTAGAGCTATGGAAACAAGAGCTATTTCATGTTTGTGTGTAAATGATATATAAATAGATAATTATTAAGATACAGCTGGATGTTAAATCATTAAACACACAATAAGAAATTATATTAACTGGACAGAATATAACATGGACCATAAAGACAGTGCTAGTGAACTGTGGTTTATTAAACTGAAATTTTTGAAACATATTTGTTTATTTACATCAAAACACTTTAAAAAGATTGAAATGATCTTTATGGCATGCATTGAACAATGAGCTTTTTGTTGAATATTTAATATCTTACTTTTGCTTTCTTAGCATCCTGTAATATAGTAAATGTAATGTATAAGATACTGTTAAATAATGCTTTATTTTTTAATTCAAAATGTTAGTATTAAATATTTAAAATGACATCCTCCAGTTTAAGTTTCATATATTAATTAAAGTCATTTTATATTAAATAATTTTATTCTATATACAGTTGAACTTGTCTATCTTGAATCCCATGAGAATGAGAAAAAAAATTCAAGATAGACAGGTTTCAAGACATAGAGGTTTTACATAGTAAACAGTAATAGATTTGATTAGATATAGTGTCCTATTAATACAATAGGAAGTACAGTAATACAGTAGAGCATCGATTATCCAAAAGTCAATCATCCAAAAGAATTCCAGTCGGCAAATTTAAATTTTCACCAGTGCTGTGGCTTCAATCTTTGGCTATGTCTTGGGCTACTCAAATATTTTACGTTTTTCATACTAAATTAACTTCTGAAGTATAATTTTTTATTGTTTTTATATTTTTCAATATATTTATTTTGTTTGTANTTTTCGCCAGTGCTGTGGCGCTGTAATCTTTGGCTATGTCTTCGGCTACTCAAATATTTTACGTTTTTGATACTAAATTAACTTCTGAAGTATAATTTTTTATTGTTTTTATATTTTTCAATATATTTATTTTGTTTGTACAAAATAAAAAAAATAATTTTTAACGATACAATAGTCTTCATTAGACTTAACATCAACGAAAATTCAATGCAAAGCGACACGCAACGGAGAAAAATGCCAAGATGGGATAAATTAATATATTTTTTCGTACATAATTGGTTATCCAAAACATCGATCTTCCGAACAACCCCAGTCCCAATTGATTTGGATAATCGACGCTCTACTGTAGTTTTATTGTTGTTTCTGTTAAATATAAAATTTTTATTTTAGGGAGAAAATGGTAATGAAATTGATGACAAAGAAGAACATGTAAATAGTATCAATATTGAAAAGTTATCTTTGAATCAAGATACCAATGAAACAGCACTCTCTAGTTCTTTGGAAGCTGAGCAAAGGTAATTATTATAATTATTATTATTAATATTTTTATAGTTTGAAATTTTTATCATATAATGACTATCATAATAGTTACTTTTAAACATTATTTGTATTGTATTCTACATCTGTATTAATGAAAAAAGTAACAACTTATAAATATTAGATATAAATCATATATACAAAAAGGAAGAATATTATATAGAACAGAATAATGACATAATATCCTAAAATATGTAAGAAAAATTTTTTTAATACGTTTGAGTTGTTTTTTATGGACTTTCATTAATTTAACATAAAACTATATTATTTTCATTACTTTTTTATATTGTGTTAACAGTATAAAAATATTAACAATTTTTTTAATTAAATTGACTATATAACAATTTTTTATTAAGATGTAATTCATCACACTTTCAGTTGTGAGATACATGATAAATAGTTCTATGCAGTAAAACCACTTTAAGACATCCATTCCCAGAACTTAGAAAATTTGGTCATATTTGGTACTTCTGTTTTTGTGATGTTCATTATATTGGATAAGAAATAAAACATAGTCTAATTTTGAAAAACTAAAGTTTAATGTCTCAAAAATAAAATAAAACAAATTATTACATAGGACGTTACCTGTTAAAACAGCAATACAAAATGCACATGGTTACTTAAAAAACTGTTATTTTTGTTTGTTGATTTTTGCTGGTTTCATAGCATTCTGTAATATATATTTACACCTCAGCAAAACTATTTAAAATATTTTGTGGAGTATTGTGCATTTGTAAAAATTCTCGAATAACAATAATGTTTTGCAAAACCTCAGAAATTGGTGTTATCAGAACATTGACACCATCTGCGTATGTTGTATCATCATCTTCATCTTCACTAATTTCATTATTTTTGGAAGACACTAAAGCTATAATATCAGTCAAAAGTTCTCTACTAATAACATTGTCATCAATTCTGACATATTCTTCAAAATTGTAGTTAGAAAATGCATCCAGTAACTGCAGAGGAAACATATCTTGAACACCTTTTGTTTCATCATTTGTAAGTTTACTTTTCAAAAGTTTATTGATCAGAATGTCTTCATCTAAATCAAAATCTTCTCCATTAGTTTGTAGAAAACCATGTATTGAAAACAGTTTGCTATTGTTTGCATTGATAGAGTTTGCCATGCCATATGGAGTAAGTTTATTGCATCAAGATTTATAGAAAACGATTCTTTGCTATTATCTATAGAAGTTATCATTTTCAAAAGAATTCGCCAATAGCTGCTTTTTATAACCCCTTGATCTAAAGGTGGTTATGGTTTTGAACTTGTATTGTGCAACATGAACACCAGTGTAATGCTATGTAATTTCTTGATGTCAGGATGCACAGGGCAGTTGTCCATCAATAATAAAATTTTTTATTTTTTTCTTATCTGTTCTTCATCCCATTCTCGCAGTTTTCCACAGAAAATGTCAGAGGTATCCAAGCTCTTTGGTTAGATTTGTAGTTTACCAATGGCCATTGATTTTTAAAACATCTTGGATTTTTTGATTTACTGATTACTAACAATTTTCTCTTTTCTGTTCTTATAAGATTTACTGCTAGTAGAATAGTAATACTTTCTTTAGATGATTTTCCTCCTGCACAGCATTTTCCTTTGAATTTTAGTGTCCTATTTGGTGTAAGGTTATAAAAAAGACTTGTTTCATTTGCATTAAAGATATCACAATCTTGGAAATTTTCTCTAATTTTTGGCCACTTATTTTGATACCAGTCTTCTACCATGTCCATGTTTACTGCAGCTGCTTCTCCAACAATTTTTTGGCTTCCAGTACTAAGTCTTTTTTTTTAAATCTCTTGATCCAATTTATAATGTATTTAAACTCAGTACTCTTTTCCAAATTTGCTTCTTAACTCTTCTGCGTTTGACTGCAATAGTCACTAATAGTCATGTTTTTAAGTCGTTGAGAAAACGAATTTAACAATACTTGATCTAATTCATCATGTGCTGATTTTCTAAGCTTTTTAGCATTCAAATTGTCTTGTTCAAACCTCACGAGTATTTTCTTTTTTCTTCCAAATGGTAGTTCTCTATTTAGTTATATTAATTTCTTTACATAATTTGCTTTGCTTTACACCACTTTCTAACTTTTTAATAATTTCATATTTAGTCTGTAATGTAAATGATTTACATTTCTGTTTACACTGATTAGTGTTTAAAGTCATCATATTTCACAAGGACTTAAGCACAGTATTTCGTAATTCTGACTTCAGATGGCAAGAGTCAATATGCCTGAAGATTATGCGCAGTTCATTATTCTTTATAACCAACACCAGTGAATGGAATTTTTCTAACCAATAACAGCATGAATTTAAAATTTTGTGATGGTTTGGTTTTGAAATTTAAATTTAAAATTCTGTATTTACAGTTGAAATTTTTTAGCCAATGAAAAGCATATTTAATTTCCAAACATTAAATGGGTAGGAAATCTAACAAAATCAAAATGTTAACAGTTGTTAACAGATAAGAAATAACATTTAAAATTTAAATTACAGCACTAACAAATGAAAATTTTTGACTAAATTTCTAAGTTCATTGTTAATAAGTGAACACTACTGTATTTATTAAACACTATTTACAATGATTTTTATTTAATTTAAATACTCTTCTTAAATATATTTTGTATATAATAAATAAAAATACTATTTTTTTTATCAAAAAGCTTATTACAGCCAACTTTATTTCTATTAAACTACTAATGTATTCATGATGCATTAGTGAAAGAAGTTGGGCATCAGAGCCAATTTTTAAAAAATACCAAGTTGGGAGTCGTGTACTTTACTTCTGACTCCCATCCCTGATAAAAAGGATTTTACAGATCTTAGCAATAGAAAGTTATAAAGCATCATTTTCTCTACTATAATTGGAGGTATTTCTTTTTATTTTGGAGAGAAGGAAGTGGTCACATCCAGTTATTGATTTTTGGATCTAAATTTGACACCCCTTAGACTTGATCTTATAATAAAATCCTTTAAGCTGCTATTAACTTGAAAGGAATAATGACAGATTGGAATTTAATGTGTTTATTTTCAATTTTGGATTGTATTGCATAAAAATATTTATAAAATCAATAATACTATAAGTTTACAATGTTTTGTATCACTAGAATTGTTGGAAAAGATGAAAATGAAAGTTATGTTCATATTTTTTTTGTGTGATTGATTGTTAACAACTATTAGTTAAAAATTGGCTTCTCATGGACCACATGACTGCTTACATTATTTTTATACAGCTGCTGCAAGGTTAAAATTTGTCCCAAATAAGCAGCTGTCCTCATTTACTCTACAGCTCTATTCAATGAATCTATTTATATAATAATTTTTAAGTAAATTTAATTTTTTTTTAAAAATAAGATATATATATATAAAATTTCAGGTTACTTCGAGAGATGGGTTGGAAAGAAGAGGGTTCAGATGACGACGATACTTATGCACCACTTACAGAAGATGAGCTGCGTGAATTTAGAGATTTAAGCCAAAAGGTATTACACATGTAAATTTGCTTTAGAAAATGTAAAAATTTTTATATAGAATATATTAGAGCTAGGGACTGATGATTTTAAGTAAAAAAAAAAAAGAATCTCTCTAATAAACTTAAATATTAAAAAAGGAAACAATCAACAAATTGTGAAAACTTAACACAATTTCTTTCACTATTAAACTAAATGTTTATTAACTATTTCTTTGGAATTTACATTATTACTATTCCAAGCAAGTTTGGATTTTGTTAGTAGATAATACAGTGAAGTGTCCAAAATCTAGACATGAAAAATCTAGATTCAGCTATTGAAAAATGAATATTAATCCTTCAGTGATAACTCATCATTGCTCTTTCAGCCTTTTTTTTCAATGTTGATGTTCTAACATTCATTCAGAATTTGTAAAATTTTTAATTGTGAAATTATGATTAATGTATATTTTTTATTAACTATAATGATTCTGTAAGTTATATTTTGAAACTTTGATTTATAGTATATTTAGAGTTTACAGTATTTAAGTTGCTAATTTACTTGTATTGTTTTGTAATTTATTGAATTCACAATAATATAAAATACATAAATTATCATTCAACTAAGCTGTAATCATTATTTGAAAAAGCAGATAGAATATATTTAGTAAGGATTTTTTATTATTATTATAATCTATCTATTGAATTTCATCATTCTTAAAAATATTTGTAAAACTATAAAAATTAAAATTATTTTTATCAAATAAAATATTCTGCTATGTTTATTATTTAAATTATAAAATTTTAAGTTTGTCTTTTAAAAAAATTGTTTTTGTTTATAGATTGCTGAGAAGAAGAATGGAATTCAGAAAAATTTGCAAATGACATTAAGTCCTAAGCGTTTACCTCCACCTTATCTTGCTGTTGGGCCAAGAATTGATAGTTGGTCAAGTTTTTCAGAAACAGATTCTGATTCAGATTAAAAGAATTGTCTTATTACAACATACCCTGTTTTTCATTGTTTCTTTATTTTGTTGTCATTCTTGCCATATTGTATTCTTAGAAAATGCAAAAAATTGATACTTTTTTCCTAGTGTCATCAAATACAATAAAATGCACTTATGGTTTCATTCTTTTAAAGCTAGATAAGGCTATTCAGTGAAGTACAAAATTTACAATTTAATGAAGCTAATGAATTTAACTTACATTTATTTTTCTAAACTTTTTTTTTAAATTTAAGTAACTTGAATTTAAAGAATGTGCATAAGTTTTCACTATTAAATTGTGTCACACTATATCTTACGATAATACTTGTTTAAAGAGATAATATAAATATTCATGCATTTTAAAACAGTGAAAAATAGCATGCCAAAATTCCCTTTGTTACTGATTGTACAATAAATGGTAAAGGGAATATTTCTTGCATGTGAGACAAAACATATTTTGGCTCATGATTGTTGAAGTAGAATAAAGAGCACAATTTTGCTACATGGGAATGTTTGAATAATTAATTTTTATTTTTGAATACATTTAAAATACTTTCCACACAAAAAATATTTATTTTTCACTTTAAAATCTACATAAAATGACTCATAACTAATCAAAATGTTTTGGCCAAATGTTGTTCAAAAACGGATACAAAAGCATAGATTTGATTTGATGATTTTTTTTTGTATATTTAATTTTTTCAGTGTTTAATTAAGCAATAAAGATAAGACAAAGATAAGATTTATTTATTATTATTGTTTATTTATAGATGTTTAATAATAATTATTATTATTAAATATCTATAAATAAGGAACATTCAGATTTTTCCATTAATTATTTTAAATCATTTCTTTAATTCATTTGTATCTTGTTTGAACAGTGTTTGAATAGCATTTTTACAAGTTAATTTCTAAATAATAGTTGGAATAATGCTAATTTCTGATCATTTTCAAACTCCTTTATTAAAAGATTATCACTTGACACTTGTTTATCATTAATATTAAAAAAAAACAGTTATAAGGAAATGAATTTTTAAGAGCTTTACATTTATTTTTATAAATATTAAACTTTTTTCTGAATTCTATATGAAATTGAACTTTACTCCCAACTTTTGTCAAATATAAAATATATCTATCCAATCCTGTTTCATCTAAATAATTAGCAAGTTATTAATTAAGAATATATATGTATATTGCATTCTCTATAAATAGATGTTCAGTCAAGAATTTGTAATTTTGCATAGCTCTGTATCTGTTATTCATCATGACTTGAAAATGATTTCCTGTTCTCACATTGTTTTGAGGAAGTTAACAGATGAATAACATGAAGAATATGCACTTATGCATAAGCTAATAGACACAATAAGAACCCAGATGGCAACTCATGGCAAGAGTCAAATTGTACAAATGGAAAAAAGAATTCTTTTAAAAAGGAACAGAAGGTTCTGATAATTAGCAACCCAGTGTAAGTAGTATTTAACCATATCTGTTATGTAGATTTAAAATGAAGTTAAGACATCTTGTAAAGTAAGAACATTTTTATTTGAACAACTTTGCAGAAAAATGTATTGATATTAGACCACGTAGAAAGTTTTTTCTATCGGAAAATAACATTATGTAGATTTTTGGATGATAACTGGTTAGGTTAGCAAATATAAATGTTCATGTCATAAGAGTATGGTATGGCAGCAGGTAAAGAATTTTCAAAAGACAAAGGACAGAATTATAACTTCACAATGAGAAGTGCTTGGAGACAAACCTCCCAATGTTTATGCATTAGTAAAACTGCAGTCTAGCATATTTTAAATAAGTTTAAGGATGGTGGGTCTAGAAAATAAGATCAGGTTGTTCACTAATAAGTAACATAAACTATGGCAGGAAAAATTGTACTGCATCCTCATATGAATTGTTAATAAAATAGAATGCCTGTTTGTGTGAAAGAATTGCATGTAATTTTCTAACATCAATGGGCTATTTATGAAAAAGAAGCTTATCACTCCTGCACAAGTCAGAAAATGTCTCAGGTGAACAGAACAAGAAACTTGGTCAGCAGATATGTGGAAACAGGTTATTTTCTTTGATGAAAGTAGAATCTGTGCATTGGTGAAATTGCAGTCTATCATATTTTGTGATAATGTTGATCATAGGCATTCCATCTTAATTGAATACATGTCTACTGTGAAGTAGATGTAATGTAATGGTGTAGGGATATATGGGAGATTCTAGAGCAGGAAACCTGTGTATTTTGCATGGAACAATTAATTCTACTGTGTATGAAGCCATTCTGGAATATATAGTAAATTCCCACTGTACTCTTTAGAAGAATTTTTCAGATGATGTGTTTTTTCAGCAAAACTGCATTCTGCAATACCAGTAGAAAGATAAAGCAATCTTTAGTAGAGCACATCATCCCATTGTTAGAATGTCCTTCAAATAGCCCACACCTAAGCCCTACAGAAATAATATAACATGTGATAGAGTGCAGTAAAACATCGACAAATAATACCTGAACTAAAATTTGAATAATGGACAGATGGAGGAAAATCACACCACAAATGTGTAAAACTTATTGAAAAAATATCTGCACGTACTTAAGGCTGTGGTAAGGCCTACATCATATTAATGTTGATTTCTTATTTTTGTGTTTGATCATTTAAATTTATAGTAAGTGAACAGCAATAAAATCACTCGTAGCTGGCTGTGCGCAGATTGTTCGATTGTAGCATTGCTTACTTCCCTCAATCCATTTTGCGGCACCCTGGTTGAAAATCACTGATACAGTCGTCTACGTGTTGAATAAGTACTAACTTGTTTGTGTTTTAGCCGTACTTATAAATTCGTGTGGGAATTTACAGTAGACTCGATTTGTTGAGTTTCGTGAACTTTATTTTTGTTCCAACTTAACTCCTCTAGACAATGCATTCCGCGTTCTTATAAGTGGGAGTAGTTTTGAGTTCGCATTTCTCCAACTCGAAATTTCAGATCTGGAGAATTACGTCTGATTATGATTTTGTTTTTCTTTCTTTTGTAAGAAATTACTTTGTTTTATTCACTCCAGATTCGAGAATTTACTAAATTACAAAAAGTAAATATAAAAAAGCAAACTTTATGGGCCGATTGCAGAGACGAAGTTTAGAGGCCGACGGCGGTTTACAGATCAGGTAGACCGCTGTTCAGAAAAATTTCATTGCAAAGACGGCGTTTCTCGCCTGCCACAATGTAGACAGCGATTGGAAACAAGTTATTTTACCTTCTTTCTAGACTCACTGGACAGCGGGTTTAAAGGACTTTTCAATTCGAGTGGTAGCTTTGTTCGTGGAAAAGTTTAGATAAAAACAGATATCGTTCCTTTGATAAATGTTGTAAACGGTACGAATCGACAAAATTATTCATTAATTAATTGCTCGGAGCAAAAACAACAAAATTAAATACTTTAAATTTGTTTTAAATGTTCCAATTTCGACATTCAAATGGGTGAAGACTTAAAACTTCAATTTAATTTAAATCAGATGCATTTATTTACAATTCGAGTATCGTGTCGGTTATAAAACGTTAATGCATTTCCGAGTCATTGTACTGTTAAACAAAAGAGACAATTTTAATAATTACAGAAATCTGTTTATAGATATTAAAAAAATGTAATATTAATAATAAAATATTTAAAATTATTCATTTCGACAGTAATAAGATATCGAAATAATTCCTTAAAAATCTATTCCGAAGACGAATTTCGAATTCGGTATAAATTTTCTAAATATGGATTTGTTCATATTTTAAATCGTATTGGCGACGAAATTAAATATCGAAATGGAAAAGGGTTATCATTAATTACCGAACAATGATTTTGACGGCCTTAAGATTTTATTTCTGGAAGCTTTCGGAATATTGCGGACGACCATTTCTGACGTCACGAAGAAATAACCCAATTGGTCGAACGACTCCTAAAACGGGGGAGTAATAGCGAAGTAAGTAAGAGCCAATGTTTTGCCGAAGTTCGTTTAGAGAACGGTCAGAAATAGACAATCGTCGTCTTTGCAACGCATTTTAAACTGCGGTTCAGCCAGCCAACGGCTATAGGCCGTTCGTTGATAAACGTCGTTTAATGTAAACTCTGTCTCTGCAATCGGCCGTAAAAGTTCCCAGAAACCAAGCTAGTAAGTGAGTCACCACGCATTGTTATCATATATATATATTTATATATATTCGAAAACAATATATATATATTGTTTTCGAACTTGTACCTTCTACATATGGAAATCTGTAAATAAACTGTAAATATTATCAATTTGAGTGTGGAGGTGTGCTTTCCATCGAACCTAGATCACTACATCGAATCGTGATTCACACGGAAACCAACTCAACGAGACGGAGTTAGGAAAGAACGGCAATAAGATCTTCACTAATTCATTATTAATGTAGTAAAATTTTAAATATTAAAATTAATTTCTCGTACGGAATTAATAGTAGAAAATGTCGAAATTAATTATTATTCAGATAGGAAAATTATGAAAATTTTATTAAATTTATAAAAAACAAATTAAGAAAATGTTTGAATTTATAAAAAATAAATGGTATATTTTTAATTGTATGATAAAATCAGTTCATATAAATAGGAAGTTTGATGTAGATGATAAAACAAGAGCTGTGATGTAGACGTACAACAGCTGAATCCTATAAATCAAGTTAGATAAGTAAACATTCTATAAATTGACACAATAGTATATCCGGGATTTTGATAATATGAGTGCTGTTTAGGTGTGTGATACAAATTTTTGTCTGCACTTTTCAAACTATAAGATAAAATTACTTTAGAATAAATGAAAGTACTTAACATCTTTTACTTTAGTCAGTTGTTATGCAGTGCGATCGTAAAGTCTTTCGGCACTGACGAGAAACGGGAGAATCTTCCAGGAACGAAGTAATGACGTTACGTAGCCTATTTGTGGCAGGACTCAAAATTATTTACTTGTCAGAACCTGTAATATCTGGAATAATTTTTCTTACGCTGTCTTAATTTTTAACCATGCCCAGTAACTTCAATAACTGCGTTATTCCAGGTTGTGCAAATTGGGCGCGAATACAAACGAATACGAAGTCTGCAAGTATGAAGTTTTTCTTTATAAACCTGATTATTAAAGCCAAGTATCGGTCTATAAGCTCGTTGCCTCTATTAAAGCAACCGAGGTAGACAAATCGAGAATAATAGACAGCAAAAGAAGTACCACTGAAATGCATCTCGAACGTATTAAATTACTTTTAAAAATGAAAAATAATTATATCATTCGATTTCAAGTTATTTTTTATATCTTAAAAATGGTTAATTCTATCGGATACTGGGAAACAGTTCACTTTTTTTCGGAATCCCGAGACAAGCAAAACAGAGAATTGAGAAAACACTAAAATTTAAAAGGTATAATAAGATTTTGTGATGTAAGTTGATTGATTTACAAAAACACCTGAAAGGAAAACAAAGTATTTTATAAGAATCGTTGATTTATAAAGATTACTTGATTTATAAAATATAAATTTTGTACTTTTGAATATTAATTTTTATCACATCTATACTTTTGTATTTACACTAGGAGGAGTAATCTTATAACTCGTTCAGTTAAAAAAATTATCTGAAAAATTTCTTATCTAAAAATTCGAAGATAATAATAATTTATTATTATTATTATTATTTAAATTAATTTGAAATATTATACAGTGAGAAATTAGCCATTTCGTAATTATTGAATTAATGTTACTACTCCACTAGTTCTAATTATCCTAATAATTAAGCAAAACTAATAAAAAAAAACTCATGAAAACCTATAATCCTATAGGCCCACCAGTGGCTGAGTGAATCACCGAACACTAAGTCACGTGCTGACTACGTGGTGTTTTTTGGGTTTTATTCACCTGAATAGTGTGTTTCCTTTAGCAGATTCAAGTTTCCAGAAGGCACTGTTTGTTTTAAAAGGAAATACAATTAATTTATCGAAATTTCTTATTTGTACATGTCTGTGAAAAGCCATCCAAGTACAAAAGTCAAGGTCAGTAAAGGATACTCCATAAACAAATTTAAAAGTTATCAGATAGGAAAAAATTGATAAGAAATTAATTATTAATTTAAGCAATGAAACAAAGCTGGAACTTATTTTAACATTAATCAATACCACACTTTCCTTACGTCTCCAGCAATATACAGTAGAACCTCCATTATCCGGACCTCCATTATCCGGATTTTCGATTATCCGGATTGTTCAAAATAAACAAAAATTTACGAATTTGCTGATTTGCACTTGGCGAATTACGACACTGTTTATGTACGTGATGGAATGCATAACTTTTTTTGTTTCAACAACGTCTCACCCAGCACAGTGGTCATAAACTCTTAATATATTTTATGTAGTAATAAAAATATAACTTGACATAAGTATTTATAAATAATTTATATTCAAATTACATCATTTCTATGATTAAGGGCGGTGTAAGGCATGGACGACGTGGGCCACCGCCTATGCCTCGCGGTCCGAAGGGCCTCGCGTTTCGAAGGTTTATGCATTACTTAAAAGCCGCGAACGCGACGAAAAAATTTTACTCGTCATAAAACGATAACTAGTTTGTCAAATTTTTATTCATAAAAATGCAGTTTTAACTGCTTTTTATTTTATAAAATCCGTATTCTTGAGCTGCCAGAGGGCCTTTTAAACAATGGGTAGTCTGTTAGCGCTGGTCAGTAGTAGTCCAAATTCAATACGAACGTTTGTTTCTTGAAAATTTGATCACGATTTAAATACAGTATTTACTTTTAATATTACCGANCTCCTTCGAAGCGAGATATGAAACATTATAGCCAGAGTACAAGGTCGAGCATTGTCTATTAGATGTATTAGCGAATACGAATTAGTTTAATTAATGTTATTAGGTTCTAATACTGTTACAAAACATTAAAAATATATAGTTTTAACGAAATGAAATATTCTTGGCGCGTTTTAACATTAAAATATCTCGTTTTTAAGCTCTTAGAAAATCACTTAAACGTCATGAGCTGTGGTTACGTTCGTGATAATATTTTATATAAATAATACAACACAGAAATGGAAGATAGAAAATGTGGCATTTGATACATTTATAATAATAAAGCATTTAAACTCGTTCAAATCATAGTATACTGTGTTCTGTAGTAAAGCTGTATTTTTAACGTCTCCATCTTAGACTGAGACGATTTCACAAAACACTGTTTTTATCTTGTTATCTTAATTTTTTCATTAGATTAAACAAAATTTAATTAAAATTAAAATATATTGTAATTAAATTTATCCATTAATTGTATAAAATAAACACAACAGTATTAAATAATAATCTTAATTCCGAAATTTTAAATAGAAACAAAAATCTCAAATACTGTATGTGAGATTCCGGAAAGGGACGAAACAAAAATTTAATTTCAAATTACTATAATTGGGAGCGAAAACGCTATTGTCGACGCGAAAACAAATGACATAAATAATGTTGTATAATGTTCGTTCTCAGAACAATAGCGGCACCTCGTAAGAGTTGCTTTTCCGACATTTTGAAATCAAGCACTAATCGTTTAGTAATCCTGTGCATTGAAAGAACTGGTATTGATATCCAAATTTATTTAATGAACTCGTCTTCTTTTTGATAAAACATAACATTGCAACAGAAAAAAATTTCCAAGTGAATATCATACATTTAAAATAGACGATGATTAAGCAAAAAGTATTCATAAAAATATTATTTAGAAAGTTCAAGTTCAAAATAACGTACTGTACTGTAATTTCATATTATATACTTACTACTAATAATAATTATACTTAATAGTAGTAAACTTTAACGAATTTTTTCCCAAAATTCAAAGACCTGATCCTTACAATGAAAACAATGGCTCTCAAAAATATTACTTGCGATTGGTTCCTCAAAGGCATTTGAAAACTCAGTTAACCTACTTTTCAATATTATTTTTTTAAAATTTTGCCATCGAAAGTAACATATTTTGACAAAAAAGACTCCATTAACTTCCATTCTCTCAGTTATTTTATTAGACAAAGCTTAATACATAAACCCACAAATAACACTTTTTCCTATATTGGCTATAATGTATAGCTCATACATACTGTACTGTACATATAAACAGAAGCGATTACATTCGGTTGCAAAATAAAAATTCTTTCTATCAACGGATATTCAAAACGTAATAAATAATACGATCATATAGGGCCTACGATATATTAAAGTTGAATCTCGATTTAACGTCATCATTTGTTTTCGCCAAAGCTGGCGTTAAATCGAGTTTTGCGCAAATTTGAGTTTGAAAGCTTTAAAGCCACATGGTGGCTTATCGATGACGATGGCATTTACAATACAGAATAGTACATTTTAATAATTCACAGATGCCGAAAGAATTCTTAATTTAATATTAATGAGGAAAATCCGTTCAGATATATTTCTTGTCGCTATATCGATGTTTATAATAACATACCTATGGGCATTACAACTGCTTTATTCTCCTTCGAAGCGAGATATGAAACATTATAGCCAGAGTACAAGGTCGAGCATTGTCTATTAGATGTATTAGCGAATACGAATTCGTTTAATGTTATTAGGTTCTAATACTGTTACAAAACATTAAAAATATATAGTTTTAACGAAATGAAATATTCTTGGCGCGTTTTAACATTAAAATATCTCGTTTTTAAGCTCTTAGAAAATCACTTAAACGTCATGAGCTGTGGTTACGTTCGTGATAATATTTTATATAAATAATACAACACAGAAATGGAAGATAGAAAATGTGGCATTTGATACATTTATAATAATAAAGCATTTAAACTCGTTCAAATCATAGTATACTGTGTTCTGTAGTAAAGCTGTATTTTTAACGTCTCCATCTTAGACTGAGACGATTTCACAAAACACTGTTTTTATCTTGTTATCTTAATTTTTTCATTAGATTAAACAAAATTTAATTAAAATTAAAATATATTGTAATTAAATTTATCCATTAATTGTATAAAATAAACACAACAGTATTAAATAATAATCTTAATTCCGAAATTTTAAATAGAAACAAAAATCTCAAATACTGTATGTGAGATTCCGGAAAGGGACGAAACAAAAATTTAATTTCAAATTACTATAATTGGGAGCGAAAACGCTATTGTCGACGCGAAAACAAATGACATAAATAATGTTGTATAATGTTCGTTCTCAGAACAATAGCGGCACCGCGTAAATAAATAGCGTTATTTTTCCGACATTTTGAAATCAAGCACTAATCGTTTAGTAATCCTGTGCATTGAAAGAACTGGTATTGATATCCAAATTTATTTAATGAACTCGTCTTCTTTTTGATAAAACATAACATTGCAACAGAAAAAAATTTCCAAGTGAATATCATACATTTAAAATAGAAGATGATTAAGCAAAAAGTATTCATAAAAATATTATTTAGAAAGTTCAAGTTCAAAATAACGTACTGTACTGTAATTTCATATTATATACTTACTACTAATAATAATTATACTTAATAGTAGTAAACTTTAACGAATTTTTTCCCAAAATTCAAAGACCTGATCCTTACAATGAAAACAATGGCTCTCAAAAATATTACTTGCGATTGGTTCCTCAAAGGCATTTGAAAACTCAGTTAACCTACTTTTCAATATTATTTTTTTAAAATTTTGCCATCGAAAGTAACATATTTTGACAAAAAAGACTCCATTAACTTCCATTCTCTCAGTTATTTTATTAGACAAAGCTTAATACATAAACCCACAAATAACACTTTTTCCTATATTGGCTGTAATGTATCTTCGTTTCTAACTACCGCTGTTTTATTTTTACTAATTTTCTCCAAATCTTCCGGAAGATTCGGAGAAAATTAACCTAATTGTTAAATGACGATCATCGAGCACCAAATCCCTGACTCGAGCGACAGGTTCATCAGTTGAAGTGAATGGTCTATAAGAGCCTGGTTTGTCTTCGACGGGTTCTCTGCCTTCCTCCAATATCTTTTACCATTAGAAAATTCCTGTGTTTGGTATAATGTCGTCACCAAAGTGTTTTGACATTTCCAGCGTTTTCGTAGCAGTTACTCCGTTTCGAAAACAGAATTTAATGAACGCTGTTTGCTCAATTACACTCGATATTCTGAAAAATAGCCGGTGCAAAAATTCTTTACATACAAAATAAGCGTTATTTTGCAGACGAAACGGACGATGACGTACGGATAGCTGCTGCTAGATGTCAATAAAAGTCGTACCGAACGACGAAAATATGACGACGGTGCCCACTTTCACGCGCGCAGTTTAAATGAACCATTCCTATACTTTTTAATCACAGTAGTTTTATTAACTGCTGTATATAACATTATTTTACATTTCTCAATTCACTTGCTTTATTAAAATAATTATAATTCCGTGGTTTTTTCCATTACCCATTCCCTAAGTTGTGTCCTATGGTATTTTCTTATACGGCTCCCATTCCTAAACCGAGACACATGGTTTAAAAACGATCTCTGAAAAGACTTAGACTCGACTATTTTTCTTTACTGATTTATTTTGCAATATTTAAAATACGGGCTTATAAATTTATAAACGAAATTATATTTTGCATATGACGTCACGACCGATGACGTTTTACGAACGTCATCGATCGTGACGTCACACAACAATGTTAATTTGTCTATTGTTGATTAATTTGTTGGATTGGCAAGCTTCGTGGAGTCTTTTTCGGACATCTTCAATTATCTTCGGCAGATTTACTTAATTACTCAAAAGTAGAAGATAAAAATGAAGATAAAAGGTTAAATTTTTAATTTAAGTATTTNTCCTATATTGGCTGTAATGTATCTTCGTTTCTAACTACCGCTGTTTTATTTTTACTAATTTTCTCCAAATCTTCCGGAAGATTCGGAGAAAATTAACCTAATTGTTAAATGACGATCATCGAGCACCAAATCCCTGACTCGAGCGACAGGTTCATCAGTTGAAGTGAATGGTCTATAAGAGCCTGGTTTGTCTTCGACGGGTTCTCTGCCTTCCTCCAATATCTTTTACCATTAGAAAATTCCTGTGTTTGGTATAATGTCGTCACCAAAGTGTTTTGACATTTCCAGCGTTTTCGTAGCAGTTACTCCGTTTCGAAAACAGAATTTAATGAACGCTGTTTGCTCAATTACACTCGATATTCTGAAAAATAGCCGGTGCAAAAATTCTTTACATACAAAATAAGCGTTATTTTGCAGACGAAACGGACGATGACGTACGGATAGCTGCTGCTAGATGTCAATAAAAGTCGTACCGAACGACGAAAATATGACGACGGTGCCCACTTTCACGCGCGCAGTTTAAATGAACCATTCCTATACTTTTTAATCACAGTAGTTTTATTAACTGCTGTATATAACATTATTTTACATTTCTCAATTCACTTGCTTTATTAAAATAATTATAATTCCGTGGTTTTTTCCATTACCCATTCCCTAAGTTGTGTCCTATGGTATTTTCTTATACGGCTCCCATTCCTAAACCGAGACACATGGTTTAAAAACGATCTCTGAAAAGACTTAGACTCGACTATTTTTCTTTACTGATTTATTTTGCAATATTTAAAATACGGGCTTATAAATTTATAAACGAAATTATATTTTGCATATGACGTCACGACCGATGACGTTTTACGAACGTCATCGATCGTGACGTCACACAACAATGTTAATTTGTCTATTGTTGATTAATTTGTTGGATTGGCAAGCTTCGTGGAGTCTTTTTCGGACATCTTCAATTATCTTCGGCAGATTTACTTAATTACTCAAAAGTAGAAGATAAAAATGAAGATAAAAGGTTAAATTTTTAATTTAAGTATTTATAACACGATTAAACATTACGAAATTCCGAAAAAACATTTGAAAAATTGGGATTCTAAATTCTAATTTCAAATTACCATNTTCTAACTACCGCTGTTTTATTTTTACTAATTTTCTCCAAATCTTCCGGAAGATTCGGAGAAAATTAACCTAATTGTTAAATGACGATCATCGAGCACCAAATCCCTGACTCGAGCGACAGGTTCATCAGTTGAAGTGAATGGTCTATAAGAGCCTGGTTTGTCTTCGACGGGTTCTCTGCCTTCCTCCAATATCTTTTACCATTAGAAAATTCCTGTGTTTGGTATAATGTCGTCACCAAAGTGTTTTGACATTTCCAGCGTTTTCGTAGCAGTTACTCCGTTTCGAAAACAGAATTTAATGAACGTTGTTTGCTCAATTACACTCGATATTCTGAAAAATAGCCGGTGCAAAAATTCTTTACATACAAAATAAGCGTTATTTTGCAGACGAAACGGACGATGACGTACGGATAGCTGCTGCTAGATGTCAATAAAAGTCGTACCGAACGACGAAAATATGACGACGGTGCCCACTTTCACGCGCGCAGTTTAAATGAACCATTCCTATACTTTTTAATCACAGTAGTTTTATTAACTGCTGTATATAACATTATTTTACATTTCTCAATTCACTTGCTTTATTAAAATAATTATAATTCCGTGGTTTTTTCCATTACCCATTCCCTAAGTTGTGTCCTATGGTATTTTCTTATACGGCTCCCATTCCTAAACCGAGACACATGGTTTAAAAACGATCTCTGAAAAGACTTAGACTCGACTATTTTTCTTTACTGATTTATTTTGCAATATTTAAAATACGGGCTTATAAATTTATAAACGAAATTATATTTTGCATATGACGTCACGACCGATGACGTTTTACGAACGTCATCGATCGTGACGTCACACAACAATGTTAATTTGTCTATTGTTGATTAATTTGTTGGATTGGCAAGCTTCGTGGAGTCTTTTTCGGACATCTTCAATTATCTTCGGCAGATTTACTTAATTACTCAAAAGTAGAAGATAAAAATGAAGATAAAAGGTTAAATTTTTAATTTAAGTATTTATAACACGATTAAACATTACGAAATTCCGAAAAAACATTTGAAAAATTGGGATTCTAAATTCTAATTTCAAATTACCATTTAAGTAAAGTTATTAATGTTTTACTATTTAATTTAATTAATATATACGATGGTTTTAATTAAATTTTATTATATTAATGAAGGAGTTTAAAATTGATAAATTATTTCATTCGAAGATTAGAAAATAACTTTTCCAATTAATAATTGATAAATTCCAAGATGGCGGCGCAAGTTACCGTTTCGAATATCCAGCGATTTTATAATAAAATCGTTTCGGATTTGAAATATTACAGTAAAATATTGATTTAATACAGTAAAAAGTTTTATATTTTATATGTCGATTATTATATAATAGATCTACGACTGAGATCATAAGAGGTAAAGATTGGTAAGCCTAGTTTTCAATATATTTACCCAAAAAGGTTGGAATCGAGGGTCCTAGAATACTGTATAAGGTTGCGTCATAGAGAAGAAACACTTTTCATTGGTTGCTTATTTGACGTCACTCTTATTCGAAAACAAAACATCTACGTCTTTATGGTAAAAACATTACCTATCAGAGGCTTGTAGCTTTAATTACACGCTAATATTTCACTAATTACGATTTATATTTAATTAAATGTAAATAAAAATGGATTATAAATAAGAAAAATCCGGAATATTGAGCAAATCTTCGTAATTTCTACATGTAAAGTTGAAATTAAAATGCGTTTTTTCTACTTTGTAAATGAAATCGATTTTATCTATTTTATGATATTATAACAACAATAGTTTCTTTTTCAACAAGATTTTTCAAACATTTCATTTATTAAATAATGTTCAGATATCTGATCTTCTATGTTTAATTTATTTTGTAATATTCCAGGTGATTTACCTAAAATTATCATTCTTATTCTATATATTACTTGGGAAGTGTTGGGGAGACTATCTGCTGTTTGATGTGATAATTAATTAACTTCTTTTGTCATATAGAATTATTGTAGAGATATTTTCATATATTGCCAAGGTGATCAGTTATTTGATTCGTTTCACCTGATAGCTAGATGTACTAGTTTAATAAAACTTCGTGAAAATATTTTTGGTGTCTCTACTATTTCGTTTGAAAAATTTTTGAACCTTGTTGTGGTCATTTGAGTAGAGTGACGTATATTCTGATTTGTTTTGCATATTGGAGCATTCGATTTTGCCCAGAGGTGGCATTAAATTTTCCATTAAAAGTGTGTTCGTGGATAAGAAATTTTGGGGGCCCACCAGTGGCCCTCATCCCTGCACTTGAGTGGACTAGTCCCTAAACACTGGGAGTTCAGTCATGGGTTCGTGCCTCGGTTGGACAGGCTGGTGGCATGGAGTTTTCTGGGTTTTCTCCATGTCGATGATGCCTGAATAGGGGCCAGCTTCCCATGAAAGTCTTCCCGGAAGTCATTCTTTTCCCTCCCGCGCACATTTAGGCCGTTTCTATGTTATAAGGCTATAAAGCAGGCTCTTTCGTTGCATAGCGATCATTAAATGTCTATCGGAGAAAGAGCACGTAAAGCTAGAATCTCCATATAAACCACTAAGTAACAAGAAGAAGAAGACATTTTGGGAGACTTCCGCTGTTTAACAAAAAAAAGAATTTTTTGCCTTATATAAAAAATTAACTACACTCACCTATAACTTTTTTTATTGTTTGGATAGTTCTCCCCACAATTTTTATGTTGATATTTTGTTTAAAATATTATTTCTGAGTACAGTAGTACTTCAGGATACGAAATTAATCCGTTCCGAAACTGAGATCGTATCATGAAAATGTCATAAGGCAGATCATTTCCCCCATATGACTAGTAAGTAAGTAAGTAAGTAAGTAAGTAATCTTTATTGGCGTAGAAGGCTTTCGCCTGTTACAAGGGCGTTTTAATTTTGAATAAACGCATATTAACATCTCATATAGTAATTTTTTAACATTATTAATATTTTCTATTTATTAGTCTATATAACCACATTAAAAATTTGACATAATTATTATTTAATTAGTTTTTTAACATAGTTATATAATATATAAATCGTGTTAACATCAGCACTATCTAATGTCTTGTACATTTCCATCTCACTAGTACATTTCGCTAGCGTCCCAATCTGGAGTCTTTGCAGTTTATCCTTTTCGTCACAATTTTCACATAAAATATGAATTTTAGATAGATTTTTGGTGCAATTTGGACATTTTGATTGAGTGTAATCTATATATTTGTCATTTNGAAATCAAATAAATAAAACAAATAAAATAAATAAAATGAAATAATAAAACCAAATAAATAAAACAAATAAAATCAAATAATGAAATCAAATAAATAAAACAAATAAAATAAATAAAATGAAATAATGAAATCAAATAAATAAAACAAATAAAATAAATGAAATGAAATAATGAAACCAAATAAATAAATAAAATAAAATAAAATAATGAAGTCAAATAAATAAAACAAATAAAATCAAATAATGAAACCAAATGAAATAAATAAAATAAAATTATCAAATCAAATAAGTAGAATAAATAAAATAAATAAATATTTATCAAATAAATAGAATAAATAAAATTAAAATAAATAAATTGAACTAGGGTGATCATATAAACTGCTTTTACTTTGAATCTGAGAAAATAGATTTTCTAAATAATCCTGATTTACTTTACATGTTAAGATATAATGGTATTTAGGAAATTTTGAACTAAGGTTGAAAAATAAATTTTTAATAGATATAAGCATTACTTTTTGAAATTTTTGACATGTAATATGTTTTTTTTTAATTTATTGCAAACTTTAATTTCATTGGAATCTATTTGAAGTAACTGTTGTAATGAGTCCTTGTTAATGTATGATCTGAAGTTAGAAAACCCGTATCTAAAAACCAATTTCTAATGAGTTTTAACAAATGAGGTTCATCTGAAAAATAGTTTATATTATTCTCATTAGATGGATGTATAGATTTAGTATATTGAATACATTTATCCCTAATTCCTTCCACGATCCTATACTTTGTCCACCACAGTCACTAACAACAGTAACAACAGTATATCCTGCATCAAAAAGTTTTGAAATACGAGTAACAGTAAATAAAAGTTGTTTTTTCATTTTAACATCAAAATCCATGTAAACTGGTTGTTTCCATGGTGCAAATAGTCCTCTTGCCATCATTATTAAAACTTGATTATTGGGTCCAATAACTTTATCCCTCACTTTATCATATTTATATATATGCTTTACCTGAAATATCAGTAAAATGTTAAAACAGAAAATTAAAATTATTATTGAATTATATAGTTTAATCAATATGAATACTATACTGTATTCATATTGATTAAACTATACAGTATTTACCTTCATCTCATCAAACTGCAAAACTGTCAGTTTTTCTTCTTCTGAAAGTTCAAAACCTTTAATTTTCATGATGTTTATAACATCATTTGATATGCCTCGAAAAAGATATATTTTTGAAGCCCACCGTTGAAGTGTCGAAACTGCAGGTAACAGGATATTCATTTGATTTCTTAAGTATTAAGCTTAAATATTTTAAAGTAAATGCCAAATTCATATCTTCTTTCTTCCATTTAATTTTCTGTTTTCTCTCTATCAGATTATATATTTATGTTTCTGTAAACGTACCTTTCAATATTGATATAACAAAATCTTTTTTATTTTTTCATTCACTTTTTTCAATTTTTCATGTTGTTTTTGGATGATGACAGTTTTACTTTTCCAAAATTTCAGATTTCGTTGGATTGCTTGCATTCTTATCTCAATATGTTTAATCTTCATTTTTAAAATAGCATTTTTATGTTTTAATTTAAAATAAAGACTAAAGTTTTACAATTATTACATTTAAGAAATTCTTCTGGTTTATGTTTATCCTGTTTATTTACTGTGGTGTTTTTGAAACCGTGCCAGCAAAGATCATGAAAGGCAGAATAGATTAAATTCTGCCTTTCATGATCATTGTACCCTGAATGATTGTAAAATAGATAAAGTAAAAATACTCCACAAAGAAAAAGAAACATATCATAGAAAGTTCAAAGAAAGTGTAGAAATTATTAAAAGTAATAAATGTATAAATAAAAACGTAAGTATTAAAATAAACGAAAACTGGCTCAATATCTTAGAAAATTAAAAATATTTTCGGAAAAGATTTTTATGTAAAGGATTTTTTATGTAGAAAAGTAATTTTTTAAAAATGTTGCCACAAGGTGGCCTACTCGTCAAGTCACGTGACTGTGTAATAGACATTGGGCACGCTGAACTGGGGGGAGCGAGTGGTCTCCGTTGCCGCTCATCGTAGTGGTGACCAGACCCTAAAGACTGGGAGGTTCGTCGTGGGTTCGCGCCACGGTCGGACAGGCTGGCTGCTTGGAGTTTTCCGGGTTTTCTCCTTGCCTATAACGACTGAATAGGAGGCCAGTTCCCCATAAAAGTCCTCCCGGAAGGCATTTATTTCCCGCGCGTACGTATGGCTGTTCGATACAGCCGGCTAATCGGTCGCCTAGCGATCATACACATACACAAGTCTACTCGGAGAAAGAGCCTACATTGAGCTAAAATCTCCATATAAACACCATCGAAGCAGAAGAAAAAAAAACAAAAAAAAAAAACAAAAAAAAAAAGAACTGGGGGGAGGAAAGGTTAGCGAAATACGTTTGTAAGGAAGGATTACTTCGGAAGACTAGCATGTAAATTTTAATTTTAAATCAATTTAAACGTAATTACAAGTGTGTAGAAGAAAGTTTAAAATTGTTTAAACTCATCAAAAAGGTATGTTTTTAAAATAACATGACCTTATATGTTTGTTTATTTATACTGTTGTAACTTGTGAACTTTTATTTTAGTTGGCTGAAGAGGGGCAAGAAATGCCCGAAACGTGTACAAACGAAACACATATCAACTGAATAAAATTTAATTCTGTAATTTGCCAAATGTCTGTATAAATACGATAAATAATTTGTTTGGATTAAAAATTACTGTTTATTTACATCTAAAAGTTTTTCTATTAGCTTTTTTCTATTTCTTTTTAATAAACGATTCTTTCTTTGATTCGACCGATTAATATTTTCATTTTCTATATTTTCTATATTTACTGTCGGTAGTGAAGTTTTCTTTAGTTTAGGTTTTGCCAATAAATCAGGGCTGTGGAGTCGGAGTCATGGAGTTTTGGTGTTTTAGCCGGAGTCTGAATCGGAGTCGTCAAAAAATCCGCCGACTCCGACTCCTTTTTACTTACCAACTTTTTATGTATATAAAACGGAAAAGTATTGGAATCGTGTCAAATTTGACCCTCCAAGTTTTTTTTTGCAAATCTACACGTTTTGATACCTCCCAAAACCCTCAAAAAGTCAATAAAAGGGGAAAAATTGTGTGTGTGTGTGTTGGCGTCTAATTTGTTTAATTTCTTTATTTTCTGTTTTGAGATATTAAACAATATCTCAGAATGGGTAAAGTTTAAGAAACGAAATGCGGCACTATAGCTTGCGTATAAAGTGGCATTAATACTATTAAATTTTGGTTCTTAAAGGTCGACAGGGTGAAGACATAAAAGGGGTCATGTGTCATATCTCTTAATGAATATTTTACTCGTTATTAGCGTTCAAAATTAATATATATATATAACTCGTCTCTAACCTCAAAGTAAGCTTTTTGTAATTTTATAAAACAGTAAAACCTGTTAAGATGTTCTCGCCTAAGATATTAGAATGTGTATGGAGACACGATTTAGTTCAACCACTTTGACGCTTAAGATTTAAAAAGTAAAGAATATTTTATATTTTTATGTACTGTACGTTTCTTTACAACGCTATATTTAATTATACTTTTCTTTAAAAGTATATTTATACAATTGAAGAATATTTTGTACCAGGTATGTTTCGGTTCATCCACCACACATTTTATTTCACCGAGTAAGTTTTTATTATTTTATTTTTAATTGTAGCCCTTATATCGTGGTTAGCGATTCAGATGTAATTGTGATATTAAAAATGCATTTAGAAAAGTCTACGGTTTTTACTGGCTTATCGAATAAACCAGGGGTGGCCAACTTTTGTGTACATAAGATCTACTTTTTATCTTAAAAATGTGTCGCGATCGACTCGTTGTCGTAGGCATAGTCCAAGTCAGGG
>NW_019384530.1:687031-695691 GCF_000671375.1 Centruroides sculpturatus | reverse complement strand
AATTTTCGTCTACAATATAAGAAAAAAACAATTAACGATTAATCGACAATGTTAAAATTGCAAAATAGATTATTCCTTACGTTATGCGATCGTAAACGGTATTTTTTTCTTCCCCTGTAAATTAAAGGGAATTGTTGATTATATTTTATTCATTTGTGTTAAGTATTAATAACTTACGCACCATTTATATAATGAATTCCTAGTTATCTATTCGTTAATAATTAGAGTAGAACGAATAATTGATACTTGTATTATGCTTATGTAAATTATAAATTACTATGGAGCAGTTAAGATTAAAGTAAATATAGAAGCGTAAATATCACGAATATTACTTTTTAGCGTGATTTTTGTTTTTTTTATTGTTGTTAAATCGGTTATTTCGAATGTTAAAACTTATCACTTAAAACAGCTTTCAATATGTTAGGTTTATTTAAATTATACTGTAATTTTAAAACATTTTTACTTACGATTTTAATTGATTTATTAACTTTCCGATAAGCTGATCCAACAACTATTTTATCTGTAAAATCATTTATTCTATATTAAATATGGTAAATGACTTTAGTAACTTTCGTAATTCATATGTTATATGAATTATTAAAGTTGCTAAGGTAAAATTCACCATCAGTGAGTAAGTCGATCTGTTTCAATTACTATAATTCTAAATGTGAATTCTCTCTATTGTATCTGCATTACAAAATTAGTTTAGCAGTTAATTATTATTTTGTCCACTGAGTTAGTAAAATATTTTAAGATATTTATTATTTCAAATATAAAATTAGTAATTTTTGACTTGATGATGTTTTTATTAATTTTATTTTAATTTAAAACAAAAAAAAAAAAAATGTCATAAATGGTCAAAACCATTCGAGTAATTAAAATAGCATGTACAATTAATTTTACGCATGAGATCGTTTGAGCTAAAAAAATTGCTAGAGGATTTAGTAAATGACTCAACAAATGAAATGAGAGAGATAAAAATAGATATAGCTCTGAGATAAATGTTTAAAATTATATAATAGATTAGATATTACAATATTAGTTTTGTATTATTTGAATACGAAGATATTGACAGTGTGATTTAATACTTGAAGCTACGTGCCCATCTGACAGCTGAGAGCGATAGTGATCCTGGAAAGATCTCTCAGGTTGTGTGTCCACTAGCGAGTTGTTTTACTCTTGCTAGTTATTCCGACGTTAACTAAAATGCCCACCTGTTTAGCGAGTGTCTATTGACTCTGCTGATGATAACGGACCAACAATATAGTGCAGTATTATTGTTATGTACGCAGTTTTAAAACGTAGAACCGCCCTCGCCAGAGAGTTTTGCATGAGGCAACGGACACGACACTGTGATAAAACTGAAGCATGTTCATCATTAAGCGATAAATTGTGTAAGAAGATACTCAATGATTTAGTATATTTTTCAGAATGTCAGCAGAACAAGTTGAATTCTTGATACTTGTATATGTAATTGGTTTTCAGATAGTTAAGCAAAACACGAAATTTAGAAATACAGTTCCTTCGAAAGACAGTAATGGTGACTAAGATTTTTTTCCTTCAGGTTTGTTTTGTCTTGGTTTGGTTTGATGGAATAAGGTGGTTTGATGGAATAAGGAATATGGAACAAGGGGAATGCTTTATGGGAAGTCTTTTTGTGCGAAACTGGCCCCTATTTAGATGTTAGACACGCGAAGAAAACCCGGAAAACTCTTCATAGCCAATGCGTGAATCCACGACCAAACTACTAACGTTCAATAGTGTTATCCTATTCGGCCATTGGTAAACTGCTTCGGGTAAGTGAAAGTTTTCAGATAAAATCTGAAAACTTTCACTTAACTTCACTTACACTAAGTGAAAAAAAAAATATATATATATATATATATATAAGAAAAAATATATGATGTTTTATAGGAAATTCGTTCAGTAGTCTTCAGTATATATTTCTCATCGACCCATCAGTGGCCGACTGGATAAAACTACCTGACCACCGGGCTGGCCACATGGGGTTTTCCGAGTTTCCTTCGTGTGTAACGTCTAATTAGAGGACAGTTTCGCATAGAAAGTCCTCTCGGGAACTTCCCCTTTAGCACATCGTTCATGCTATGTTGCTTTATTTTATCAATCTAATCCACTTCTATCCTTTATCATTGAACACATTTTGTTCCATATCATCTTAGAACACGCACAGCTATATGAACCGCGAGAGACGTTATCTGAAGATACTCTCTGTACACCGAGACAATAGTTCTTCGAAAGCACTCTGAGTCTTGTTCATTACTAATTTTACTGTTAAGAGTGACTCGAGATTTTTTCTCTCGGATGGACACGAAGGCTTATCCAAACAAAGTTTTGTAAAGCAACTGTTTTGGAGTCAAAAATTAGTTGGAAGTATTTATTATTGATAATAATAAAAACAATATTTATTAGTAATGAAATTTTGAAATATAAAACCATATATTTTGGTTATTAGGAAATTCTAGATTCTTTTTTTATATTTGATAACTTTTACTCGAATTTTTGCTGCTTATGCAAAATCAAACGCCCACATACGCCAATAAGAGAGATCTTTTGTCATCTGGTCCATACATGATATTTAATTCATTAATCATCTGTTTAATGGATCAGAACTGAATTTAAATTTACGAAAAATCATACGCTTGATAATTATTGACTATTAAAATAAGAGTTAATTTGGATGATTTCTTTGGCGTTTATTTTGAGGATCTTTAATTGATTTTACAGTGCATATTGAATAAACCAACAAGCTGAAAAAGTATAACGAATACTATTTTCGTGTTATAAACTATCGTTTCACAGTCATTGGGAGTTATTTTTCTTCTTTTTTATTAACGTTTTATTGTTAATAATAGATTTTAGGGGGACTATTTTCGATATCGATTTTAGATTCTAATTTAGGTAGAATATTGATGTGATCTTTAGAACTTGGTCTGTTTATGCAGAAATCAATAGATAGAAAGGTCATTTAAAAATTACGTATTAAAAAAATAACATTAAAGGCGATCCTTAACTTTGATAGAAACCTAACTAAAGTTCAAAATTTCAGTGGAACTATGTTGTGGCCGATAGATTGATTAATCTGAAAACATAAGCTATAGTTTTTCCTAGAATAAAATGGAACAGATGTTCATTAGCTTACAACACCGAAGGAAAATAGTTCAGTTTTCTTTACGAAGTAGAACATTACATATAGAAAATATACTCGTATTTTTATAATTTTCTAATATATGTTTAAACTGTTATAATCTATTTGCAGTTTCTGATATTTTTTTTTGGGAATTTTGTTTTTTTAAAAAAAAGACGTCACACTAGTTATATAACGAAGTTTTTATTCTAACTTCGTAGCTAAGCGAAGTTATACACATTCAAGATTCAGCAGATTGTCTTTATTCTTAGTGTTGGAAATAATATAGATGCGTTAGAATCGTATCACTGGAATGAGTTAACAGAAATAATTTAGTTCAGTTCGAGCTACAGCTCAGTATATTCCATCGATTCCATCCAAACTTCATTTAATGGCAAATGGATCTATAGAAATCTAACAAAGATTATATGTTTACACGTTTAGAGAGAGTACTGAAATCTTATATAATTTTCAATCTTATGTAATATACATTAGCTATACAGCGAATTTGATACAAAATCGATAACTGTAGAAAATATTTTTTGAACACATTTTTGTTTTTCTTACATGGAATTATATGATTATTCATCGTATCCGTAATACAAGTTAATTATTACTGACCAAATGTTTATTCTGTTGTATGAGATATTAATATCTGGTTATATTTCATTGATATTTGAAGAAATAAAAATATGAAATGTTATAAAATACCTAATGCAATTCCCATTCAATACAAACAGCTTTGTCTTCTCCAGTTTCGTTCTTGATGCGCTCACATTAATTGTTACTTTCCCGGCTGTTATGTATATATAACAAGGGAAAGTATTGGAATCGTGTCAGATTTGACTCTCCAAGTTATTTGCTACGGTAGCTTGTGTATTAGGGGCATTGATGCTAATTTTAAATTACCCATCAAATAATAGCTATATGCTTACAAATCTAGCATTTAATGTTAAAAAATTTTTTATTCAGTTAAGACTAAACAGAAACTGGATAGTAATAAATGATAAATTCCTAGAATACTCTCAGACCAAATGCCCAAGTTGCATAACACATTATCAAAATTTCATATTCTTTGTGAAAATTGCAACGAAAATGAGAACATGCAAAATGCTGATATTGGTCGATTAGTTAACTGCTCTAATGAAACGGATATGTATAAGTTCCTTGACAAAGCAAACATCAATACTATCTTTAAGTTATATAACTGGTCTAAGCAACTTGTGAATAAAAACGTAGAGTAAATTAGTAAATGTGTGACTACATATTAGATAAACAATGTTAATTATCTATATGATTAAGGTTCTAATGGTGGCGGATGAATATGCTGTATATATAAATCACGCCCTTGTAATAGGCGAAAGCCTTATACGATAAATAAATTTTGATTTGATTGAAAAAAATAATGATGTTATTAGCATTTAATTTTCTTTTTGATTTTTAAATAAAGTTCATCTCTACCCTCAACATTAAGCTTTTTGCACGTTTTATAATAATTTAAAATATAAACATTTTTTGTAATAAAATCTCTTAACAGATGATGCCATACGCAATTTCATTCATTATAATTAATAATATAAAAGTTATTTTTAATAACATTTCATAGCAGTTGGGAAAATTACGCAACTCGTTGCTAAGTTTTTAAAATATTAATTTAACTTTAAAATAACTTTGAAATACTTTTACATTATTTAATTATAAATATATATATAAAATGTATAATACAGCGAAGAAAGCATTAAAAAAAATTATCGCAACATCTTTCCGAGAAAGCATCTAGTTGTTTTTTAAAACTCTTTTAACCCATGTTATTAGCCACTCTGCAAATTGACAAAATATATTATTTGTTCTGGAAACTGTAATGTTATTAGATTATTTCGTGCCGAACTTTTATGGCCAATATATTTGAATTACGTCAGAATTTAGATTCCAAACAGCTGCTGACGTTGTTCGGTGCAATACGAAACAGATTTTATATTGAAACTCGATTAATGCGAATAAATAACCTCAATATTATATATTATTTTCAGCAAATTCAACAATACCTTTTTAATAGATAAAAAAAAGGCGCTATTTTGAACATGATGTATTTATGGGTGGCTAAATATTGTATATGTTTTCCTTTANAAATTTTTTGGAATTGACTGTCTTTTTATTTATTTAATAGCTTTTTTTGTTTGCTTATAAATTATAAAGTTATAAAGTTTAAGAAATATCTGTTAAAATCATAATATAAAGTAGGAGAAAATAAAATTGATAAAATCTAAATACTATCATTGAAAATATTTTATCATGATACTACACATTTCTTTTTATCTTTGTGTAGATTATTATAGATTGTTGTACAGGTATAAAGCATATTCTTAATTATATACGAAACCAAATGAAGTTGTTAATGGCTGTTATTCTAAATATTCATTCCTGTATTTTGTTTACGTCTTAATTTATCTAAATTACGACATTTCAGAAAGGTAATAACGTAACTTGGACAATTAAAATTTTTGTTGTTTCAAGTTAATTTAATCTAGGAAATTCGTCATCTAAATAACACGAGAATATATTGTCAGAATTCTAAATCTCGGGTGTTATTTTAAAAATAATTTTGTACTTAAAACACAGAAATGTAACTATGAGAAATAATAAACTATTTTATGTATTTTATATTTTGTTTAAATGCAAATAAAGGAATTTGAAATGAGTGTTATATTATCAAGAGTTACACGAGGGAAATAAAAATTATAAATATTTGTAAATGAATGCATTGACTTCTATCTTGTAATATCCTGTATTTAATTTTTGCTGAAAAATTAAACAGGAAATGATTTGTAAAAATCATTCTGTAGGAAACAGGTTTCACAAACACACACAAACACATATATATTTTTTACTATTTTTATTTTATTTACTATATTAAAGTAAGATAATATTAAACGCTACTTGCTTACTTCTCTGAATATTTATTTATTAGGAAATGTTAAGAATAAAAATATTTATTTAAAATAATGTGTATTTTTAAAATATTTTATAAACAGGATGCAATTGATGATCAATATTTATTTAGATAGACTAATGGCATCCAGACACGAGAAAAAGTTAAAATAAAACTATGATTTATTGCTATTTATTTTTATTTTTTATCAGGAAAATAAGAAAATAATACATGAAATAATAACAATATTTTATAGTGTATTTTAAAGCAAAAAGAAATTTTACAGACTTATAGTTTTATATTTCCTTTCGAAGAAATCTGTTACTTTTATTACTTTTTAGTTGTACTGAGAGTTTAATCAAATAATAGGTTTCTATTAGAATTAAATAAATGCATTTTATAAAATATTAAATCAAATATGATACGAAGTTGCAAAATTCATCCTCACGTATGTACTGTACATACAATAAAAAACTGTGGTTAAGTGTTTTACTTTAATTCACGATCCTCCCTTATCTACATTTTACATTGACTCCGCTTCTATTAATTATGTTACGTCATTCAACGTTCTGAGAATAATCTTTGATAATAAACTTACTTTTAAGAATCATATTGATAGAATAGTCAAATCACTAGCTATTACATGTGGAATATTATGATGTTTCTGTAAAACCTATCTCATCTACAAGTGCATTAAGAGCCTTTCTTTTTTAATTTTCAGTCTTGCATTGATTGTGGATTATCTATTTGGCTGAGCCTTCCTATTTGGATAAGGCTGCTAGAACTCATGATGAAATTTACTTGTTTTAATAAATTATGAAACTTACCATATACTCGGAATCCTAGGTATTTTTATCGCTTACTATAATTATTTTTAATGGTTTTATTTATTATGATCGACCCTTTTGTTTTTTGAAAAAAAATCGTATTTCTCGAAATTTAAATAATTTTGATGGATTTTTATTTATTAATTTTTCTTGTTTTAAATTAAAATGTAAGAATGCGATGTATAATTTTTAATTTTATGTAATTCTTATCTTTGGTATATATTTTGTATATTTGTTACCTTTTGGTAGTGGACATCAACTGTCATTTTTCATGTGTTTGTAAAAATAAATAAATAAATAAAATTTACTTTTTCTGTTTAATTACAAATTAATAAAATGTTAAATTATTATTTCGACAGATAAAAGTAATTTAGGAATAATCTTATTACTTTTTTTTAAGGTTATCCTAAGTTAAATTATATAGGCCTATTGTATAAATATTTATCCTCCTCATAGTATTTCTGGTAAATGTTTTTAATTGCATTTTTATAAATCTTACGAAAATATATTGTTCTTTCTCTCTTTTTTTCCGTCTTTTTTCCTCCCGAAAACACATTTTAACTTAATCTGAAATTTTATTGCACGTTTGAGACCTACATTTAAACAAGCGTTAAAGAATTGCGAAGTTTTAAATGTGTCCATTGTTAATTTATTATAGTGTCGTCGTTTATTTGAAAATGTTATCGACAGACTTTAAAATTTCTTATTTTAAATAGCTATCAGCTTAATTTTTTAAATCTCTGTTGTTATTATTTTGTCTATAACTTGAAAGAATGACGCAAATCTTAACTATATTCAGCCTAAATTTAGTATAACACTAAAAATTTTACATTGTATGATACATGTAAAATCATTTTTATTCAAATATTAATTATTCGAATAAGTTATTTTATAAATTGATTATTAGATTTTATAATACTAACCTATTAAGATCAATAGCTTCAAGTATTATAAAATCTAATAATCAATTTATAAAATAACTTATTCGAATAATTAATATTTGAATAAAAATGATTTTACATGTATCATACAATGTAAAATTTTTAGTGTTATACTAAATTTAGGCTGAATATAGTTAAGATTTGCGTCATTCTTTCAAGTTATAGACAAAATAATAACAACAGAGATTTAAAAAATTAAGCTGATAGCTATTTAAAATAAGAAATTTTAAAGTCTGTCGATAACATTTTCAAATAAACGACGACACTATAATAAATTAACAATGGACACATTTAAAACTTCGCAATTCTTTAACGCTTGTTTAAATGTAGGTCTCAAACGTGCAATAAAATTTCAGATTAAGTTAAAATGTGTTTTCGGGAGGAAAAAAGACGGAAAAAAAGAGAGAAAGAACAATATATTTTCGTAAGATTTATAAAAATGCAATTAAAAACATTTACCAGAAATACTATGAGGAGGATAAATATTTATACAATAGGCCTATATAATTTAACTTAGGATAACCTTAAAAAAAAGTAATAAGATTATTCCTAAATTACTTTTATCTGTCGAAATAATAATTAATGCCCCAACATACGAAATTTTCAGGATACGACATGAAATTCGAACATATTTTTGCTCCACGATACAAACAAAAACTCACCATACGATGTTACATTAGTTTGCAGCGCCATTTTTATTCACTTCTGTTCATTGGTCTCAGTCTGCGCGTTTGCTTCGTCGTGGAAGGATCTCGCTTGATAAAGGAAATCTCGAGGTATTATCAGAAAGTGACTGATTTTATTGAAAAGAAACATCC
>NW_019384530.1:680684-684281 GCF_000671375.1 Centruroides sculpturatus | reverse complement strand
TCTTGGGCTACTCAAATATTTTACGTTTTTGATACTAAATTAACTTCTGAAGTATAATTTTTTATTGTTTTTATATTTTTCAATATATTTATTTTGTTTGTACAAAATAAAAAAATAATTTTTAACAATACAATAGTCTTCGTTAGACTTAACATCCACGAAAATTCAACGCGAAGCGACACGCAACGGAGAAAAATTTCAACACGGGATAAATTAATATATTTTTTCGTACATAATTGGTTATCCGAAAAATAAGTTATCCGAACAACCCCAGTTCCCAATTGATTCGGATAAACGACGCTCTACTGTATATATATATTAAAACACGAAAAAACACTCTCTTAGAACGAACTGAATTGTAAATTTTCACGTTAACTTTGAAAGAAAATTTATAAAATGTTTATAAATACAGAAGGAAAATCTAACTTGTTAACTTTCTTACTAAACAACTTATATTGAATCTATAAAAAAAATTCGAAAATTTTGATAAAACATAATTAAATGTTCTGGATGTTTGTAGATAGCATAATCTTACTTTCAATTGAGATTATCTCCGGAAACTTTTATAAAATCAATAAGTCTATTAAAAAATGAAAGAATATGTTTTTTTTTTTACTCAATTTTAATTGTAAATTCATGAAAAACAGGAATACGCATTATTCATACCAGTGTTGCTTCATACAGTATATAGCTTAAGGCTTCTTTGTATTGTAATGGAAAATGGAGATTTAGAAAATTAGAAAAAGAAATCTTTTGGGATGTGATTTTAAAATTTCAAATATTTTAAGAACGTAGGAATATTTTCTCTTAATATATTTTCTCTTATATATTTTCTCTTATATCGTGTTTTTCAACTAACAAAACACGATATTCATTTTTGTTTTTCGATTGTAATAAAAATACTTTAAAAATTATTAGCCAGAAAGAAAATTGAAATCAGTATTGTTTTTTTACTTTCATTTCGTGAGCATTCTTTACATAGTTATTTAGTTTTGTATGTATACTTTGTAACACATAGTTTACGTTATTTTCCTTTTTTCTCCTGTTTCTACAAGGAACATATATAATAACTTACACGTCGTTTAAATTACGAGATATATTTATCGATTTATCGGACATCGGACTACAGAAATGTAGTGAAGAGGTCTAAATGACAAATGAGGTTACTGCCCGATCTCAAAATTTGTTTTATTACTGCACTATAGTTTTGTAACTAAGCTTATACTCCATATAACTTTAATAATGCTATTCGTTTTATTTTCTTAATTAACCAATATAATTTTTATTGTCTACTATACTGGCATTAAAGAAGAGGTTTACAATTCTCTCTACTTGTTAATCTCATAAATATATCAATTTAAACTTGATGTAAATCAGTTCACTATAATTTGACTTATCTTATTTTTCAATTAATTTAAAATATAATTAGAACGAGGACTCGTAAACATCTATTTTTAACAGTAATAGTTGGTGAATTAATACACTGTGGGCTGTTAAGGATCAGAAATCCATTTGTTATCGTTGCTGATTATCTTAGTGTTCTTTTAAACATCGATGCATTTTTATTTATATCGAAAGAAAAAAAAAAGATGAAAAAGTTTTATCTTGTTACTATATGCTACACTAACGTTTCTTTCGCATTTTTATCATAACAAATTTATTCGTGTAAAATTTAATTGGAGGTAAAATTTATGTCGCAATTGTAAGTTATCCAGTAAATTGATATTTGTTGTAGGCCTATATCTGGAGAATTTTCTTTTTTTAATTTTTAATATCGTTTCTGTATCTTGGAAAATAACTATCGTTCGGTTAAAAATAAATATTTTATATACGTTTCTCTATAACATCTTTATCTATTAGGGAAAATCAATAATTCAGATGATGTGACATTTCAACTTTTATCTCTTCGCCCCTTCAATTCACCTGCGATTTTCTTACTTTATCCTCATTCTAAGTACTTAAGTACTTCGTATCTAAAAGATGTAGGTCAAGTAAAGTTTTCAGTACATTGTTTGAACTTGCAGAAAGCTCTTTAATGTGTTCTTACATTATATTATTTCATCATTCTGCATTATTGTAATTGTTCAATAGAAATTTTCATTTTCCCAAATCGAAAAATATAATTCTGTTGAGTTACTGTTGTTATATTATTATAAATTTAAACAAAATTGACTCAATGATACCGTAGAAATATGACAAATTGAATTATTAACATTATATATATATATATTTCTTTCTTTATAACTGTTGACAGCAAGAAAAGAGTATAATATGAGACGAACGGATATCATATTTTCAAAAGGATTTACATCATGATTATGAGTCTTGAGGTAAAATGAAACTAGAAATAAGAATAAAAAAAGTCTGTTTTCATTGAATGGAAAATAAACCAACCATGAAANTTGAAGCTAGATTAATAACTCCTGTTCTTTTTGTCGAAAATTTCTGAAATTTTGCAGAGAAGTTTGTCTGTTAGGGGGATAGATGCTATTAAATTTTGGTGGTTAAAGGTCGTGGGGATGGAGAGATAGAGATGATTACATTTGATATCTCAGTAGTGTCGAACTTAATGATTTTACTCGTTATTAACATTTACAATTTTTTTTTTTTAAATAAAATTCCTCTTTACCCTCAAAATTAAGCTCATTGCCAAATTTTATAATAATTAATAACATAAAAAGTTTAAAAAATAAAATATCAAACAGATGGCGCCACATATAATTTTAAATAATTTAGCCAGGAAAGTTACGCAACTCGCTGCTAGATTTTTTAGAATACAACTCGCGTGAAATTTCGCTTTATTTAAGATTTCGAGGAGTTAAAGTCGATGGTTTACTATAGTTTGAAATAAAATTATTGAGTAAAACATGTATCAAAATTTTATTTTAATGAAAGTGCAATTTACTACCGAATCCACATACTCTGTTTTGTAAAAATTTTGTAAAAATACTTGAAAAGTGATTGACGACTTGAAACTATCTTCAAAAAATTTAAAAGTAAATTTAGTAAATAAATTATTGTACAGTTGACCCCCCTCCTATAACACTGTTGATAATTCCGTTTTATATGAATTCCATATTGTACAAGTCACTTAGATTTTACAAATACGTGTGCCTGGCTGTGAATGGCTCACCATATTTGTAAAATCTAAGTGACTCGTACAACATGAAATTCATATAAAACGGAATTATCAACAGTGTTATAGGGGGGTCAACTGTATTTATGTATATACAGTAGAGCGTCATTTATCCGAAGGTCGGTTATCCGAAACGTCGGTTATCCAAAAGAATTCCAGTCGACAAATTTAAATTTTCGCCAGTGCTGTGGCGCTGTAATCTTTGGCTATGTCTTCGGCTACTCAAATATTTTACGTTTTTGATACTAAATTAACTTCTGAAGTATAATTTTTTATTGTTTTTATATTTTTCAATATATTTATTTTGTTTGTACAAAATAAAAAAATAATTTTTAACGATACAATAGTCTTCGTTAGGCTTAACATCGACGAAAATTCAACGCGAAGCGACACGCAACGGAGAAAAATTTCAACACGGGATAAATTAATATATTTTTTCGTACATAATTGGTTATCCGAAA
>NW_019384530.1:677673-680405 GCF_000671375.1 Centruroides sculpturatus | reverse complement strand
GGTATATTTTTTAAAAAGTATTTAAAATTTATATGTACTGTATATTTATACATAAAATAAATATATGCATATATGTTTTATTGATAGACTTTGATAAATAATTTTCAGTTTGACATTTCCGCTTATTTTTCTATAAGAAAATTATAACTAGTCAGAAAATATTGAACACATTATTCGTAGAAAAATTTTATATTTATTAAATTATATTATTAATTTATTAAATAGTTTATTTAGAAGAAAACTTGATTCTTCATGTATAATTTAAATTGTTTACGAATTTTTAAAATTAATTAATGTATTGTCATAATTAATTTTGAACATTTTATTATTTTGTGTTAGACGGAAGAACCATTATATAAATCATACACGTATTAGTTATTACAACTATTAATTTATTGGTAAAGTTAATAGCTGTATAAATAACTCCTATAATAAATGGAACACACTAGCTGACATATTAATCAGACTAATAAATATAAATTTTTGTTTATTCGGGTTAATATAATAAGAAATACAAATAATAGGAAAGCACTATAGAATTGTATCTGTCTATAATGCTTTATCAAGCGTACGACGTTATACACTTTCATAAATTTTGTTTCTTTACGTGTATGATACAGTTCATCAATTGTTATTTTATCACTCAGTAATCGAATTTAACTGCTAGTGATCAAATTACTTTCATTATTTTTACAACATTATAAGACGAAATTTCTAATAATTAAAGAAGACTTTTACATAGCTTAAAATACAGTAAATTTTAAATTTAAATTGATTTTTAGTAATATAAATAGAATCAAAACTTGCGTTACCAACCGCTTGGACTTATTAGAAAATGATATTGTAGTTAAATAAGTTTAGTTTATTCTATTTTAGATACTTAGATAGCAGCTAAATTTTAAAAAAGAAAATTATTTCAGATTCATAAAATTATTTAAATGTATAATTTTTGAATTTATTTTTAAATAAAAAAAAATTCTGACAAGTTGATTATGATGAATGTTTGGGTTAAATAAAAATTTTGGAACTAAAATTGTATAGAAGTTTTCGAAACCACGATAAATATTGTATTGTGAAGTAATATTGGACGATTATAATGTTTGTTTCCAGAACAGAATACCCTACTAACATCTTTTTAATATCAGAACACATTTAATATTTGCACGTTTTAGAAAGTTAATTCGATTTTTATTAGTTTCGCCATCAGATAAGCATATTATTAAAAACGTAACGCCATTTTCTCTATTGTATATTAAAGTTTTTATTTTATTTTATTTTTTCTGTATAGAAATAATGTATTTAAACTTGTTTTAATTTGTTAAAATATTCTCTTGATTGATGTATATTTAGATAATTTGCTCATTAATTGAAGCAACATCCTTGTAATTTATTATTCGAATGCCTTGTCACTCGTACTCAACATATTAGTATGTTGATGAGTTACATTTGTAGTTAAAATAATGATAAATGTTATTAGTAAGATACTTGAACGTTGGTCGACTTCGTATCATTTATAGAATAACCGAGATAATTTTTTTTTTTTACAAATTAAACTTTTCTTTTGGCCTTTAAACCTTCTCTTGTACTTTAATGATTCTATATACAATTTCATACCGCCTATTCAGAATTTATTAACTATTGAAAATCTCATTAAGTGCGTCAGATTGTTTTAATCGATAGAAAACGTCGCGGTTAAAACCCACGCAGATTTTTATTTATAGAATTTTGTTTTATAAGAGTACAATATTATCAAGACACGCTACTCCCTTTATCTCCCTTCGACCTTTAATTGCCAAAATTTAATGGCATCAATCCCTCTAATAAACAAACTTCCCTGCAAAATTTCAGAAATTTTTAACAAAAATCATAGCAGTTATTAAGCTTCAAAGAGGGTGAACAAAATTGTGCCCTTCCCCCCACACACACTAACATTCATTAGAGTTTTTTCTTCATGTATGTATGAATTATTTTGCATTTCTCGACGTTTCAAGGTCTGAATCGAACAATGTAAAAATCTTGGGGGGATCATCATTGCCATTCTTTCTGTTATATACTGTAAAACAGTGGAAAAAGTAATAAAAAAGTTAGGAAAACATTTTCCTTTTGGATAAACTCTAGCGTCATTTGTATTTAAATAAGCAGGTTTATTTTAATATTAAACGTTACATTTAATAATTTATTAATCGCTAAGTATAATAGTAACGAGCAATTATTTATTAGTGGCTTGTCTCTGTACTGTATACTATATCATACTTCTCTTGTTAGATGACCGTCACAACTCTGTACTATCTAACACCTTTCGGGGAAAACTTTTGAATTGAAATAATGTGACTTTCGGTTTGCATTAGATGTTCGTATATAGTTAATTGAGGCCTCCTGCCCCTAAGGTTTCTATATCTGGTTGCGTCTTTCGTCTACCTATCTCCGGTCTCGAGGTTAAGGAAAGACAGACAGACGGACGACAGTGGGAATTTACAGGTTTACAATTTTTTCAAATTGCAGCCCAATATGACTTATTATTATTTTAATAGGTCAATTCAATAATGGGTCAGCCGTAAATTATAAAAAGTTCGTTTTTAATTTACGAACGTTTTAAATATAATGTTAAAAATGAAAAATTTCTCGTATTATTGATTTAATTTATAGATAATCAATACTGATTTACATATATATTTCGTCTTCACCATAGAAACAATAAGTTGATCATTATATATATTTTTTATATATATATT
>NW_019384530.1:659291-676536 GCF_000671375.1 Centruroides sculpturatus | reverse complement strand
ATATATATTTTTTTTTTAATTATTCATTTTAAAAGTAATTTATTTAACAATAGGATAGTTAACACTAGATAGAATTTTTGATAATAGAAGCTTACTTTAAAAAAATAATATCAAGGTAATTAATTTTATTGACCTTCGTAGACATTAATCTTTTTAATTTTCTTAATTATGTTTAGTCAAAAAATGTGAATTATTAAATTTTTTGAAGATGAAATAATTTATCTCACTGCTTTTAATAGCAATAATCACTATAATGTAGAAGATTAAGCTAGCTAGAAGGGTGACCCAAATGCCAGGAAAATCTTGTGAAATAGGACAAAATAATGATAAAACATATGATATTGAATACAGGCTCTTCAGCTTCATAAATATTAAATTTTACTATCAATATCTAGAATATCATTATTTTTATTGATGATTTAATTTTTTTAATCATGATTTTATTAAAAACTCCGGAAACTTTTATAAAATTAATAAGTCTATTAAAAAATGAAAGAATATGTTTTTTTTTTTCTCAATTTTAATTGTAAATTCATGAAAAACAGGAATACGCATTATTCATACCAGTGTTGCTTCATACAGTATATAGCTTAAGGCTTCTTTGTATTGTAATGGAAAATGNTAATAAATGGAACACTAGCTGACATATTAATCAGACTAATAAATATAAATTTTTGTTTATTCGGGTTAATATAATAAGAAATACAAATAATAGGAAAGCACTATAGAATTGTATCTGTCTATAATGCTTTATCAAGCGTACGACGTTATACACTTTCATAAATTTTGTTTCTTTACGTGTATGATACAGTTCATCAATTGTTATTTTATCACTCAGTAATCGAATTTAACTGCTAGTGATCAAATTACTTTCATTATTTTTACAACATTATAAGACGAAATTTCTAATAATTAAAGAAGACTTTTACATAGCTTAAAATACAGTAAATTTTAAATTTAAATTGATTTTTAGTAATATAAATAGAATCAAAACTTGCGTTACCAACCGCTTGGACTTATTAGAAAATGATATTGTAGTTAAATAAGTTTAGTTTATTCTATTTTAGATACTTAGATAGCAGCTAAATTTTAAAAAAGAAAATTATTTCAGATTCATAAAATTATTTAAATGTATAATTTTTGAATTTATTTTTAAATAAAAAAAAATTCTGACAAGTTGATTATGATGAATGTTTGGGTTAAATAAAAATTTTGGAACTAAAATTGTATAGAAGTTTTCGAAACCACGATAAATATTGTATTGTGAAGTAATATTGGACGATTATAATGTTTGTTTCCAGAACAGAATACCCTACTAACATCTTTTTAATATCAGAACACATTTAATATTTGCACGTTTTAGAAAGTTAATTCGATTTTTATTAGTTTCGCCATCAGATAAGCATATTATTAAAAACGTAACGCCATTTTCTCTATTGTATATTAAAGTTTTTATTTTATTTTATTTTTTCTGTATAGAAATAATGTATTTAAACTTGTTTTAATTTGTTAAAATATTCTCTTGATTGATGTATATTTAGATAATTTGCTCATTAATTGAAGCAACATCCTTGTAATTTATTATTCGAATGCCTTGTCACTCGTACTCAACATATTAGTATGTTGATGAGTTACATTTGTAGTTAAAATAATGATAAATGTTATTAGTAAGATACTTGAACGTTGGTCGACTTCGTATCATTTATAGAATAACCGAGATAATTTTTTTTTTTTACAAATTAAACTTTTCTTTTGGCCTTTAAACCTTCTCTTGTACTTTAATGATTCTATATACAATTTCATACCGCCTATTCAGAATTTATTAACTATTGAAAATCTCATTAAGTGCGTCAGATTGTTTTAATCGATAGAAAACGTCGCGGTTAAAACCCACGCAGATTTTTATTTATAGAATTTTGTTTTATAAGAGTACAATATTATCAAGAAGTCAAGTTTTCAGAGAATTGATTAAAAAAATAAAATAAAATAAAAAAAAATATCAGAATCAATCTATTTTTAATTAACTGCTTAAATTTTTCTATTAAGAATTGCCAAATGTACCTATTTCCAGAAATGTATAAAAAGTAACTGCGTTAACTCGAAAGAAAAAAAAAATTATAAAAATTCGTATGAAAAAGTAATTAAATTTTAATTCTGTTAATGTTTTGGTATTTTTCTCCTTAATAATATATAACGTAAATTAGAATTTAACCTTGAAAGTAACGTCAGTTATGACGTAAACCGACTGTTACAAAGTTTGTGGTTACCATACCAACTTAAGTCGTATCTCTTTTCACATACAAACGAGTCTTACGATCAATTTTTCTAAGTTGTAAGACGTTTATAGCTCGAGATATTTATGCTCGATGATATGAAAATTTTCCCTGTACTTAAAATGTAGTCTCTAAAAGCAAATATTTTAATCGGTATAATAAAAAAAATTCAATGAAATTTCGTTTACGTTAACTATAAACAACCAAACATCTCTATCATTTTATTTTTGTGTAATTTTTTGTGAAGTATGGAAACTAATTACATTGATGATGTGTTTTCTTGAGTTGTATAATGTATTAGTACATTGTTTACTTGTTACTAATGAGTTGCAGATCTACTGATATCCACTTTATCAAGTGTGTGTCATTAATTGCTTGCGTGATGACCACATAAATAACGGTGCATCAAATTAAAATATTAAATGCACGTAATGCTTCTGTAGTTACTTTTCTGAGAATTAAATCTTGATGTGTACGTGGATCATTACGTGTAATTTTATTTATATGTAAGCTTTCAGAATTTTATTGACTATTACAGATATTTGTTATTCCTATTTTTATATTAATTTAATTTTTAAGCTAGTCGTTTTTAAATATATCTTTATCCCATTCTTATAATACGATCAAATACTGCGATTTTTACTAATTTAATATTAGCTTAAAGTAAACAATTTTATTTTACTTTTAAAAAAATAAAGTACGAGAATATCAATTTTTTTTTCAAAAATCAAATATTTAAGAAATGTTACATTTAAAATTTATGAGAAGATTGTATTATTCAGATGATTAGAAATTAGATTTTTTTCCCTTTTTTCCTTTCACGTAATTGTGGCATGAAAAATTTAAAAGCTAAATTTACTTGGGGGGAACTAAAATTACATTTGAATTGTCTAAAATTAGATTTTTATGGCGGCGATTACCAAATCCCGTAGATTTGATTACTTTTATCGACATGCGAGACTAAAGATACGAAACTTTAAAAGTAATGAACGATGGTTATTGTTTCAGAAAATTGTAATTTGCGAAAAGTGAACAAGAACAATGGAAGAATTTAAAACTCAATCTAAGGAATTTGAAACTTTTAAATGAAAATAAATTAAGAATTTGGCAGATGATTGATGCACTCATTTTGTTTAATCTTGTTAACATTCTTTAAGACTTATTTATTTTCATATTTTTATTTTTTTTTTAAATCAATTAATCACTCCTTCATTGATTTTAAAGAAAATGAAATATCTCTTCGTGCGTAAGAATGAAGCTAATGGAAAATTCATTTTATGAGCATCGAATCGGTGTAAATTATTATAATTATCTTTTATAATTTGTTTATTTGCGTACATTTTAAAGATCAAGATCTTGTTCGGTATTTATATTAATTAAAATGTATAGAAAAAAAATTTGAGTTTAAGATATTTCAGAAAAATACGTTTCGTCTTAAATGTATAACCTATCTTTTTTAAAGATTTATTGCCTATGATTTATTTTATTATTATTATTATTATTACTACTATAATTCGTAATTAACCTTTCTTTTTTATGCCAATAAGTTACAAAAAATTATCAGAAAGAAATGGGTAAGGAATTAAATTAAATTAAGATAAATGATATAAATTAAAAATTAAATAACATTAAAAAGGAGCATATTAATGAGGAACACATTTAAGTATCTTTTTAAATTTTTAATTACAGTAACTAGAAATTAGGATTTAAGTAATGTCGATTATAATTATCTAGATTTTTTAAATTTCAAATTGACTCAGCTGTTTTTGCTGTATTTCGAAGAAATAAAACACTAAAGAAAATTAAACAGAAGAGTTAAATCAAGTTTACATTAAAAACAAACATAAATCTATTCATTTTTGTTTTAATACAATAGCAATTTGTAGCTTTCTTTAAAAAAAACTAAATAAATAAATAAAGTGAATTCTTAATTTTTAATAAATAATAAAATAGAATATTTAAGTACTTGTTTTGTAATTGTATTTTTACTTATTAATTAATTAATTTATTTATTTTTCTTACTGTTACTGTATCTTCGTTACGAATAATTTAAATTTTAATGTGGTCATTCGATTTATATTCTATTCGTTATATTCTGATGATGACTTCACAAAAGCCGAAATTGTTTGAAAAATAAAGAACACTGTTGGGGAAGGACAGATTTTTGTACAAATTACATACGCCAGTTTTTCAGTAGTAGTATTTATGTATAAACATATCCGTAAAGTTCGGTGTATAGTATATGTATATATACTGTACTGTACATACATCTAAATAAACCTATACATATGTTTTATACGGAATTTTCTTTTCATTAAACTTATAGAAATAAAACAAAATTTTGAGCAATTATGTGTATCAAATATCAGAATTTTCTCAGAATTACACAAATACGTGTAAATTAAAACAAACGTCATTAATGTAATGAATTGTTTACAATATATGACATAGATTATAACGAAACAGAGATTTAATTTTGTTTAAATTGATTTAAATTTTTGGATTTATGTTAATATGAAGAATTCAAACAATCGTCACTTCGAAACAGTTTGCTTACAGAAGAATTTTTCAAGTTTTGTTTTTAAAGTTAGAATGTATTCTGAAAATTCGAAGCTTCCGTTTAATTTAGAGATAAGCCATATAAAGACTGACAGAAACTTCTAACAGACGGATACAATGAAATCAGTGTTTGTTTTTTTTAAATTAAAGTACTGTATTGAATAAAAATGCTACATTTACAAAGTTGAATTCGCTAATTGTCATTTTTCTAATTTCCTGTTTATTGTTTCTGTTTTTATTTTTTAGCACATTTTCGTAAAATATTTTATATAAAATGGCTTTTTTTCAGCGTAAAACTTTTAGTATGTTATATTAACAAAAAGAAAGTGCAGTCCATTTAAAAGAATAGAACTAATATTATATTTTAAATGGACCGATATCTACCGTTTAAATAGAAATTCCATTAATCATAGCTAAGTATATGCAATAAAAATTTTTTTTCAACAGAAATGATTTTAATACCGAAATTTATCATATTTCTTCGATGAAATTTATCGATTTTCTAAGTAATCCGTACAAAAACAAGTTATTAATGTTTCGCTTTCCCATATACAGGTACTTCATAACACATTCAATTGGATTGCGTCGTATTACATTTATTTCATTCACAATATTTGAATTTTAAAATAATTAGACGACAACAGCCTGTTTTTTTATTATTTTAATGAGTCAAATTATATGTCTTTAGTTTACTTTCGGTTGCATCGCATATTTATAATGAATATGTCGCATTAGGATATATTTTATTATGGAGGAGTGTATTAATTCACATTATATACATGTAATCAAAATATAGTTCTTCCTCGAATTTTATTTACTCCGTATTAATGCGTGAAAGTGTTTTTATGTTCGTTTAGTAATCAATATATGAGTCATTTTCGAGTTGGTTATATCATTCATTATTTGTTTCTTAGTTTAAAAATTATTATGCAATGTAAAATTAGGAGAAAAGAAAATTCATTTATTATCTTAGATGCGTGGATAAATATAAATGCAAATAAATGTAAAATTAAATAACAGAAATTATAGTTAATATTGAAAAATAAATAATTTTTAAATCATCAATTTTAATTGCTTTTCAATAGTTGAATGTATCAAAAAATTTTAAAATAATTCAGTTTATATTCTACTATTATGCTTTCTTAATTCGTAGATTATAGATAAATAGAAAATAGTTTTTATGCTTCTCTATAATGCTGTTAATCTGTTTAATTTCAACAAATAAATTAAACGAATAACATATTCAGCTATTCTTTCATCAAGTAATTAAAAAATATTGATTAAACAATTGATATGTTTATACTTTCTATTTTAATGTAAATTATTTAAGTTTTTTTTTTTATCAAGCATAATTCTAACAAAACATATTATTGCATGAAATTGTGTATAGGACTGCTTTAATATTGTGTAATGGAAATTTTAATATTGATAATGAACTGAATAACTTTTCATTATCTCATTGATTATTTTGACATAAATTTTTATTAGAACATGTACAGTACATTACGATTTTTAAAAAATTAGCTGATTTTTTTGTTTTTGTACATATTTTGCAATAGATTTTTCTATTTTTGTGAGTATTGCATCGATTATTATATACGAAATAAGCTCGATTGTATTGTATGGCAATAACTAATTAGAATATACGGAGATTATATTTATTAGATTCGCCAGATTATAGTTTCATCATGATTCCTATATCTAATTTGTGGATATGAAAAATAAATTAGAAGTTTAAGAATGAGTAGTTACGAAATTCAGTTTTAAATCCTTTATTAAATTGTTTTTTTTAAATGATGAAATGCAGAGCTGTTAAGATTCTTTGTTTACTGTTTTCTCTTGTAATCAACAATAGTAATATATTGTATATTAAGCGGTCGAACGATTTTTCTTATAAAAATTTTCTAATTATATACATAAACAATATACTGATTTTATTGACATTAAAAAATCCACAGATTATTTTGATAGAATTTCTTAGTTTAATTAGTTTTAGAAGATATCAAATCTTAGATGTTAATACAAATTGCTTGATCTTCTCGAGGAAGAATTGAAAGAATATAAAATTCGTAAATTAATTTTAAATGTTATATATAGTAAAACCTGTTTAAAACGGAACCCTGCCAAACAGGTAAAAAGTATTCAGTACCGTGCGATTCCGGTTTACACAGGTTTTACTGTATTTACAATAAAATTTAAAAACAACAAAAAAATTAGTTGATTCCTGTTTTTTAATACTTGAACAATGTTGTTTCTTGAGATTTTGAAATCGTCATTCCCAAATGGTCTAATTACTGAAATTATTCTTAGATGATTTATTTGCTATAAGTTTTTGTTTTTACTTTTAAAATGTTGTAAATAGAGTTGTTCTATTGACCTTGTTAGTAATTTATTGTTAGTTTTTATCCCCTGGAAATTAATATTTTCTATATTCAGTATGTCGTAAACAACTGGAAACGCAATGTCTGACCGTGACAATTTTCGATGACTTCTTTATCAAATATTACCTAAATATTCTTGATAAGATAAACTTTAAGCTGTATATAACCTATATAAAGAAAAAAATTTAATCGAGTTAATAAAACTATGATTTAAATTAATAATAATAATTGAATTTTTTATGATCATTTCCACATGGAGTATAAATTAATAATGGATGATCTCAGTCTACTTAGTTTCAGTCTAATTAACGTTAATAATTTCATAAAATTATTTTATTCGATTTCACTCTTCGGTGGTATTTAAATAACTTTTTTTTTTTTAATAGTTTTTGTGGTCAATGCCATATATGTCATGCCCTAGTTACAGTTAAGTCTGGTGCTTTATTCACAATCAGATACTATATCGGTTTGAAAGTAAAAATAGATCTTTTACAGTTTATTTTCACCTTGCTTTTCACAGTCTCTCGAAATTCTTCTCATTGTATTCAAAGATAAACTTTCACTTAATGTAGGTTTTATTATTATTATTATTATCAGAACGAATATTTTAAAGATTTTTACTAATTTCTGATATATTTATAGATTAAAAATTATTTTCTGAATTTGTGTATTACGAATATACTGAGGATTAGAGATTATATAAATTTCAGACTATGAAGTAATCTTCAATATTAGTGAAATCTATCCAAAACGAAACCCGAATAAAATGGAAACCTGCCTAACCGGAAAGAATATTCGGTACTGCGAGGTTTCGGTTTAAACAGGTTTTACTGTATTTCTACGGTTAGCTTATAGTTCAACATATTTTTATTATCATTACATTAACAAACGTCTATCTTCTATTAGTCTAAGCTTCCAATTTGATTTTTGAAATGATTATCCTTTAGACAATAGAATAAATAAACACATAAAAATATAGTTAAATCTATGTAAACCGGAATCGCACTGTATCATATATTTTTTCGGTTTAGCAGGTTTCCGTTTGAACAGGTTCAGGAAGAAGAGACAGGAACAGGAAAAACTTTTTTTAATATAAAAAATCACTCTGTTTCGAAGAATCTTTTCCGTTTAGGCAGGTTTCCTTTTTATTCAAGTTCCGTTTTGGACAGGTTTTACTGTATACACTTGAAAGGAAAAATAACTTGTTACAAATTAGCTTTTATCGATCCACGATTAAAAAAAAACTCGTTAATCTGGATGATAAGCGTAAAAAAATATATGAGATTTTAATCTGAAGATTATAATTTGTCTATTCTTGATCTTATATTGATTGGAAGAAATAATCGTTTATTCGCTATTGATCTAAATTAGAGATACTGGCCTATATTTTAAAAAAATCGTGTGATACATTACTGACATTTTTAAATCTAAAATTCACGTTTTTCGTTACGTCTTTGTTAAATTTTTGTGTTGCTAGAGTAGTTTTATTGATTTTATTAAAAAATACGAAAAAAATATATAAATAAAATTTGGTAAAATTAGTTTTTTTAAGCTTTGATTTTACACTTGAAATCTCTGTTCATTATGAATAAAAATTGATATTGAAAAACTTTTCGAATTTAACAAAATTTGCACGAAACTGTTCTTTATTGTTTCTTGCAATTGCTTTTCTTTGTGTACTCTATTAAAATTTTTAAAAACTTGTTAAAATTGTTGTTTAGAATGACACTGATTCTTATAATCTGAATTCTGGATCAATTTCAATTCAAGTTTGCACTAAACTTAAGAAGGAAAAAATAATAATAAAAGTTCATTTATAAGCTTTCGCTCAACAGTTGTTTTTCTAAACCTTATTAAAATCTATAAGAATGGATTTTTTCTGTTTTATTCAGGTCTCGTTTCAGACAGGTTTCACTGTATATTATATAATTTGTAACACTTCAAATATCTCTCTCTATTCATGTCTGACATTATTAGATCTATATATATATAAGCCCATTTAGTTTATTGATTTGGAAGATTTTCATTTACTTAGCTGATTAATTCGTTTTGCTATCTCAATCGATACGATAATTAAATGTTAATTATAAACATTAATTAATTAATTGTTTGCTATTGAGATTTAAATATCTTCTATAAAATATTTTGTTACAACATTAGGAAAGTTTACTAATTTATACGAATTATTTTAAAAAATTGTAAATTATACTTTTCTAGGAAGTATTGTCTGTATCATTAATTAATGTACAGATGTATAAATATTAAGAAAACAAACTTTAAATTCTTTTATTCAAATATGATTAAAGAAAAAAATTTAATGTAGAAATAATGAGATTTTTTTTTAAATAACTGTCACTGAAAAAAGTTTCAAAAATTGCACATTTCAATAGCTGAATCGCTTGAATCTTTCATTTCACTTTTCCTGCTTGTTATTATATAACAGTGGAAAGTACAGTCGACCCCTTATAACACTGTTGATAATTCCATTTTATATGAATTCCATGTTGTACGAGTCACTTAGATTTTACAAATACGTGAGCCGTTCACAGCCCGGCACACGTATTTGTAAAATCTAAGTGACTCGTACAACATGGAATTCATATAAAATGGAATTATCAACAGTGTTATAAGGGGTCGACTGTATTGGAAACCTGTCAAATTTCACTCTCTGGGGTTTTATGCAAACCTTGACATTGAGGTCCTCCTATAAATCATAAAAATCAAAAGGAATGATTCCATGATTGTGTGTGTCTGTTGCGTCTATTTCGTTTAATATCTCAAAATGGGATTAAGATTAAGAAACAAAATTACTTGTATGTAAGGGGCATTGATGCTATTAAATTTTGCTATATCCTAGTCTATGGGGTGAGGGATAGAGGGGTCATATGCCACATCTCTAGTGGGTCGGATATAATGATTTTACTCGTTATTAGCATTTACAATTTTTATAAAACTCATCACTACCCCAAAATTAAACTTTTTTCCTGTTTATAATAATTAATAATATAAAAAAGTTTTAAAAAATCTCGCAACAGATGGAGCCACACACAATTTTAACTTTGCCGGGAAAGTTATGCAACTCGTTGCTGAATTTTTCCTTTTGACTACAGTTCATTTGATTCTACTGATTTTAAAATGACTAACCTTAATCTATAAATTTATCATTAAAAATCGATCATGATCTAAATAAGCAAATGTTTTGTAAAATTTTTATTACTGTTGTTTCTTATGCTGATTATAAATTAATGTATTTGAATAAATTTTTGATTTTGTACACGACTTTTTAAGGTACGAGTATTCATAAATGTTTAGCACTAATGTCTTGAGTTGTAGAGATATTCATTTTATCAAAATTTTCACAGATAATGAATTTTAAATATTTTCAAAGACTGCAAGTGAGTTCGTATTTTTCTAGAAAATTAAAGTAGTGAACACTTTATTTCCTCACATTATTAGATTTAAACAGATCTTAAAAACGTGAATTGATATGATGATAAATATTAATATATACGGATATAACAGATCTTAATATCATATTTAGGTTAATAGTGGGGTTGAGAAAAAGTGTTCATTGGAATTTATTGCATTTCTTTAGGGTATAGTTTATTATTTTCTTGTTATATTTGCTTTAGCGTCAATGTCAACAGCTGATATTAATGTAACTATAATTATACATTTGCGAAATCGCCGAATTAATTTGAATAAAGTTTATATGAATGCAGTTAATGAACAATTTTAACGTATACTTAACATTGATTATTTTGGATTTGTAATCTTCTAATATATAAATCTGATAATTAAAGTCGAGAATTTTGCACGCTTTGAATATTAATTGCTTCTAAAAAGTTAAAGATTCTAGTAAGGAGTCCATTTATACATCTGAAGTTTTATATTTAATTTGATTTTACTTACCCGGTTGTTATATAACAAAGGAAAAGTATGGAGATAGGTCAAAAAATAACCCTCGAAGATTTTTAAATTTTTTCACTGGGAACATTGAAACATCACAAAATGCAAAAAAGTTGTGCGGTTTTTCTGTGTGTGTGGGATTTTTTTAAAATCTATATTGAAACATAATAACTCCTGTGTCTTTTTGTCGAAAATATATGAAATTTTTAGGGAGATTTATGTGTTAGATGAAATACTTTTAGAAATTTTCAGTAGAATTGAACCATGGTTTTGGGAGATATGAACGGGGTGTAAGTCATATCTAAAGAAATTTCCGAATTTTGTAATTCTTTTTTATTTCTATAAACTTTTAGTTTACCTAATAAAAAGTTGTAGGAGTTAAAAAAAATTGGTTTTAAATAACATTTCGTAGAAGATGGCACCACGCAATTTTAACTTTTGGCTAGTATCATGTTTTTTAAACTTAAAAATTTCCATTAAAAATATTTATCATAATACAGTATAATCAGTGATAATCGAAGAAAATAAATACAGTATAAATATTTTTCTGTACAAGTATAGAACTTCTCGTATCAAATCACTCCTTACGTGGAAATGAATTGCCGGTTATGGCAAACAGCCTGTATATTGCAACGTGATATTTACTTATATTTTTCAATAACTTTTCAAATGATCCCTGTACGTATTAATGAATCAGTTTATAATTTCATTGTAATAGTTTATTCCTAAGATTAAATAATTGTTTGTTTTAATAGNTGTATATATAAATGAGGTTGTTTATTTGTTTGTTTTTTCGCTATACACTCCTAGGCCGTTTGACTAATTGCTACGAAACTCGGCAGTTACGTTTACATACTTCTAACTTAGATAATATCCTAATCCCACCCCAAAATATCTATTGGATTTCTGTAAAACGATTAATTTCTATCTACATTCGATTTGTTGATTTACACATAGCGCCATCTATTGGCAAATATTTAATAAAACAATAAACTAAATATAGTTCTTATAAAATTTGTCCCTGTACTGTACCTGTACATTATAGTGATCCTGCAACCCAATAATTTTTCTATAAACGCAATATTTACGAGAACACACTTTCCACGTAGTTTATACAATCTGTTGCCAAAATTTAAACACTTTATTGTCACGAAAGGAATTATTCTAGCATTTTTACAAGATTTTTTTTTATTTAAACAAGTTTCATATGTAGTCTTTCGGACATTAAGGTTAGCAAATTCGATCACGTGCGGGGCAATTACAAACTATCCAAAATGGATCACTTTTTAAATAGTAATAGTAGATCAGTATTAATTAGTAGTCGTTGACCTCCCGGAAGAGGGGATGGTCAACGACTACTTTTGGTCGAATTACAGTACTTCAACCCCCTTCTGCAACAGTCCCTTTTTCCTATCGGACTAGCGGTATGATGGCATTCGAATAGGAAAATTACGTTATATAAGGATACCAGCCTGTACAAAATATGTTTTAAGTGGTTTTCGAAGGTGCTGAGTTTAAATATTTGGTCCGTTGCAAATGTGCATGCGAATGGTACATTTTCTTATCGTATTTTTTTTTCCTAATGTTAACTATATCTTAAATTTTTTTAAGATATTGTATTTTCAATTTGTGTCTACTTGACCAATGAAATTGTGCCATTTCATACCATTTGAGTATTCTGATAAACTTGACAACGGGTAGGCTGAAATAACCAAACTCTTTATATGGTTTTCGTTGTAATGTTTGTTTAGTATTAGATTTATATAACTACAACAGTTATCTTACGTAAGAGTTTATCATACCAAGTGCCCAATCTAACATTTTAAAAATTCTTTAAATTTTGTGTAGGAAAGGAATAAAGAATTTAAAAATGTGTTAAATTGGTGCTTTGGATGTTCTTTAACTTGTGTGATAAACCCTTATATAAGATAGCCTGTATAGTTATATAAATCAAATACTATAATATAATATAATAGAAGGGTTCGAAGTACGAAATTATCTAATAATCTTAATCTTTGCTGTTATTTTTTGTCCGAGCAACGCCGGGTTCATCTGCTAGTTTTTTTAAAAATAAATTACATTCATATTTGATATAGGAATAACGTGCACAACTATTTTATTTTCATAAAATAATCAGAAATTTATTTAAATTCATGTTTAATACGAATAAATAATTTGTTTTAAAAATATTAACCAAGAATTTAAAACTCATTAAGGGAAGGCGAATTTAAACGAATTAAGATGGATTTTTGGTTTAGTGTTTATAATCTCATTAAAGAAAAGTATAATAAATACCAGTTTGCTTTATATGCATAATTCATGCAATAAACAAATAACGTTAGAATTTATTTAATCATTAATTAAATTTATTAAATATAAATAAGTAAAATAAATGGATAAAATCACTACTTTTGTACTGGTTTTATGTATAAATAAATGCACGAAGATGCCAGTAACTATTTAAAAAATAATAAAAAATAGAGAGAGGAAAAAAAAACTTAATTTTTTTGCTGGATTTTGGTATCTTCGGGGGATTTATAAATTAATAAATATACCTACAAAGATGATTTTATTCACCATTATACATTATATAGTAATTTATTTCCCATTCTATATTTTCTTTACACAAAAATTTGAATTTCAGAGAAGAGAGTGTTATTTCAGTTTTTTTTTTTTTTTTTCGAAAGAGATGTTTTTCTTTTCCATCGAAACTGATTTTAAGTTATATAAGATGTGTGGGTGTTTCCATCAAGATTGAAATATTAAATCTATAGAAATTTTTCTAGAACGCGTTGGATAACATTCGAACTTAATTTAATAAATTATTTAAAAACTGATTTTAAACGTTTTTATTTCAGAAATGTGGAAAATATATTGTATGAAGAATAAACACAATGATGAATATGTATATGATCTTAGTAAAGAATGTGAAAGAATCTATTCACAACAGGAAAAATAATCACAATAATAAGAAAAATTAATGTCTGACTGCTTAAAAAAGTTATCTTGTTAGCGTAATGTAAAATGCTAAAAGAAATATTCACGTTTTTTTGCTTTTTTTTGTATTTATTATAGTGTGATAATCTAAAAATTTTTATTTTGAGCGTAGAATTAAAGCTGATGATAATACAAACATCGAATTTTTTCCAAAACTATTAATTTTGAGGATTAAAATTTTTGGATATTCTATAAATTAAATTTTCTTAACCTTTCATGTTTACTGAATTGCAATAAAAATGCTAAGATTGTAATATATCTTTATTATTTATTTATTTTTTTTACTAAATTTATTTTTTTGCGTTTTATCGACCGTTTTCTTAAAATATTTATTTTTATCCTTATATATATACATGTTTTCAAGAAGAAAATAGTATTAAAATACTGTAAATTACTGTGCGTATTAAATATGAAAAAATTATATTATACGTTTTACTGAGTATACTAAAACAGAAATACGTTCATGCCACAAAATATATTTTATTTTTACAGTTAAATTTTTGGTGCTAAATAAGCTTACTGTTTGTTGTGAACTAGAAACATATGGCATTTGAATTAGTTATTCTTTAGTGGCAATCATTCTTTTTACTTGATGCACTTGTCAAGTTTTGTTTTCTCTTACCTTTTTATTGAATATTTTTCTTCTCTTTTATGATGTACATTCGCTCTTTACTGTAAGATTTATATTAGCATATAGATATTTGTTTGGAAGTATATATCATTGATTATGTAAGAAAACATTCGTGTGGTTTTATAGTTTAGCATTCTAAAAATTTTTTTTCACCTAAATATAGTGTCTTGGTTAATAATTCAAATGTAAAAGGTGACCAGAATGTTTAAGAATTTTCTCAGTTATATTTATACTGTGCATTTTGCAAAACTATGATTATTAATTATATTATATGAGTAGAAATTTCTGATATTTATCTTACAATATATTGTAGTGTGTAGCTTGTATAATGTGTGTAGGAGTTGGATCATTAAAAAATTACATTTAATGCAATTGGTTTAAAATTTAATTGCATAATTATAAGTTATTTAAAATTTACACGAAAATTTACCTTCAAGTAAGATAACCTTTGTAAATATAAATAAAATACTATACGGTACTGTAACAAATATCATATAATAGAAAGTGTTGAAAGTATGAAATTATCTAATAATCTTAATCTTTGCTGTTTTTAATTTTGCTCGAGCAAAGCCGGGCTAATCTGCTAGTTAAAGAACAATTCTTGATACTTTTCGTACAAGATCATTCAGACACGGGTTAAAAAATATTAAATATTATATATTAATTATTAATTTTACATGACCAACATTATTAATAAAATTACAGTGTGAGATGAATTACAACTAGTTTATTACTAATTGCGACATCGTCACATTACCAAGATGCAAGTTTTAATCATAGTTTATTTCATGAAATCTACTTTCTGAAATAATCAAACTTTGAATTAATTAAATACATTATGTCTCGATTTTTATGTATCTTACTCTTATCAAACTCTTTTCTCGAGAATAATAAAGGATTGCCAGAAAAAGACACGAAAGTAGGAATATATAAGTTGAAAATTGCATTCCAATAATAATATAATTATTTACCCAGAAAAATTCTGATTAGCAAATAGTTCAAGCAGAAACTTCATATTTATACGTTAGATTATCGTTATTACTTTATAAAGATTGACTAATATTTAAAAGGTTACATTTAAAAAACTTTTCTACGTACTTTGGAGAAAGATCCATTTTCTTGTTGTGCATGCTTGCGTTTCTTGTGTTGATTTAAATTAAATTTATATCTGAACTTCNATATATCAGACATGGGCAAATGTGGCTCCGAGAGCCACATGCGGCTCTTGCGGAAAGTGTTAATTTCTGCTTTTTATTATTATTTTTACAATTTTATTTCCACAATTTTGTGAAAATATGTTTATTAAAAAAAATTCAATTCAATATTTGTTTTATATTATATTTATATTATATAATAAGATCACAGTACAGAACTGCGGTACAGAATAAAAAAGTACAGAACTGCGTCTCCCATGCATTTTGCAAAACCTACATTTTGGCTCCCACTGAACTCTTGCTTGCCCACCCATGGTATACATGTCTTACTGTTTTTCAAAAATTATTTTATATGAATTTAAGATTATGGATTTCATTTCATTCAAATGCTTCAAAATGACTATATTGTAATCTTTTAGGACAGCTGTTTTCATGAAGATATAATCCAGTTTTATCATTTATGAGTATTGAGGTTATTTCTTTAGTAATGTAGGAATGACCTGAGAAATATTTTTTTATATTATTTGAATTCAGTTGTTGTTTAATTACAAAATTTATATAATACAACTTATAATTAGATGATTCATTTTATAGAAATTCATTAATTTGGAATAATTTTATTGAGGTAAAGTAATTAATAAGTTCAGATAATTATAGAATTAATTCATAAACTTTAAAAGAATTTGTTTTGATTTTACAATTCATTAATAATTAATGTTGATAAAGTTCTATTTTTTTTTCACATTAAATATTAAATAATTTGTTAGGGATTTTAATACTTTTTATAAAATATTACAGTAGTGTTGATTATCTGAAAAAATGATTGATTGAAATTGATTTCAGAGATACTAATTCCATAAGTTACAACATTTTTATTTAATAATGATTGATGCTGATCTTTCATAGGCTTGCTATTGAGCTATCTTGTTATCCACATTAGTATTAGGTTTTATTTATTTATTACAGTACAAAATAGAAAAGTAAGATTAATAAGCCACATTCTTCTAATGCATTAAATTTCTTATCCTCAAACTTTTTATTCTTTTTCCCTGTGAACACTAAGAGGGCTGTTTTATCAAGCCCATCATGGGTTCACCAGTTCCACAATGGCCAGCCAAATGGTGGCAGAGGGAGATATATCTGGATGGATCCAAAAATCCCTTGGGTTTTTTAACTCATCCTGAATTGTTCCCAGGTTTTTCAAGCAGTAGGATGATGTTTTAAAACAAAAGACAGCCAGATGGCCAAGCTATAATTATTATTATTATTATTATGTTGGGTTTAGTGAGTTATACTTGGTTGACACCAGTTGCTATGTACAGTACTATGCCATTCAACATA
>NW_019384530.1:642630-652184 GCF_000671375.1 Centruroides sculpturatus | reverse complement strand
ATACAGTAGAGCCTCGAAAACTCGGCACTCGATAACCCGGTACTCCGGATAACTCGGCCACACCCTGGCAGGGCAAAAATACCCTTAGATAATTAATTTTCATCATAGACAGCTTTATGCCTCACAAAGTATTTTTTTGAGATCTGTCTTATCAGATAAATTACTGTACACTATGTATTCATTAATTTTCATTTTCATGTAGTAAAGGCTCTATGCCTTCATAAAGGACGTACTTTTCCTTTGTTTAAGGGTATTTGGGCAGTTTATTCTCTGTTGTATTCTCAAGCAAAAAATACATACAAGTACAGTACAATATTTTCTGAGGAAACACGCATACTTATCCTTTTTTTAACCCCATTCCCGATAACCCGGCATTTTCACAAACTCGGCCACCCTTCAGTCCACATTAGGCCGAGTTTTCGAGGCTATACTGTATATGCAGGTGGTTGTGATGGAGGATTTAAAGATGTGCATAGCCTCTAACCATTTGAGATGTTCATTGGGAAGCACAGTGAGGAGGAGATTGGCCCAAGAAAAGTCAGCTACTATGTCTGGATCTGTTACGTAAGTAGCGAGGGCTGTGGAGGTTCTCCTGTGACAAATATCAGCCTGATGTTCCTGCATTCTGATGCCCATGGACTGTTTAATAGAGCCTATATATATCAAGTCCCTATTGAATCTATTATCACTTAAAGGGACACTATAGACTCTGGGTCATCTGCTGGGGTTAGGAGGGTCCTTCCCATTACGTAAGATGTTAAAAATAGTAGGACACCGTCTGAAAGCGAGATGTATCTGGTGCTTCCTGGCAACCTTAGTGTATATAGATCTTAAGTATGGGTTATAGGTGATGCGGATACGTTCCATGTCTTCCAGTTGGTTATCAATCGGTTGGACCACCACCTGTGTGCTGTCTGAATACATCTGGCAATAACGTTGTATCATGCTATGTATAACTCTGCAATAACCATGTTCTGTGGCTACCTGCTCTATAGATGCTAGCTCAGTATTGCGAGCCTGAATGTTAGAAGAATGTATAAAGGCTCTTTTGATTAAGGCTTTAAATGCCGCAATCTTGTATGGAACTGGATTGCATGACCCTACCGGGATGTATGAAGACATTGATCCTGGTTTATGATACACCAAAGTGTGGATGCCTGCATTTTCTACTCTAATATTTATATCCAGGAAATGGACTTCAGTAGGGTCGGATTGTTCTATTTCTAGCATCAACCCTTAGTAGATTCTTTTAATATTAACCCTTACAGGTTAATATTAAAAGAATCTACTAAGGGTTATCTAATATTAACCCGTAGGGGTTAATATTAAAAGAATCTACTAAGGCTGTTACATCTGGCACATTTTTCCAAAAAATAATAATGTCATCAATATACCTCCTATATAATCAGATGTTGAGGAGGAATTGGGGAGGACCTTGTTCTCCAACTGTCGGACAACCATCTCACAGAGGTCCCCTGAAACCAGCTGTTCATGGGGACCCCTTGGCTTTGTGTGTAGACATTGCCGTTAAATTGGAACACTGAATTATAACACATCAAATGTGCCATTTCTATCACCTGGTTATGTAATATGTGATCCCTGACAATACGAAATAAAATGTCCCTGAGCATACAGAAAGTGGGAGGGAGCTCAATGGAGGGGTAGAGGGACTTAAAGTCCAACACCATGATGTAATGGGAGGATGTGACCTCTTTCAAGTGTGTTATAAGCTCTACTGGACTAGTGATGGTGTAAGGTTATCCCTGCAATTGTGGAGCGAGAAGGGTGTGCACGGCTTTCTCCAACCTCCGTGTAAGCTCTCTTGCTTTGTCCATGACTGGGCGGGCTTGTTGGCCTGGTTTATGTGTCTTTGCAAATGCAAACAATTAAAATTACAAAGTCAAACTTGGAACTGGCAGATCTTACAGAGATCTTCATTTTTCTTTCCATCCTTACCACTCGGGGGTTTTCAGGCTTTATATTTACTGACGAAAATGTGCTGGTAAATGTAGATTTTCTTTGTAATTTTAATTGGATATATTTCTGTGTTTTTTAAAGGAATGTTTTTACTTGACGCCAAGCAGCCTAAAAAGAAAGGTCAGGTTGTTAATTGTTTGTATTCTGGAACACAAGAAGTGAATAAATGGTGGTTACCAATTTTGGACAGACTACATCAGGCATGGCCAACATACGGCCCGTGGACTAGATCTGCCCCATCTAATGAATTTATGCGGCCCTTGATTAATCTTTCAATATTACCTACTCAAGTCCGAATAGCTCGATGAAAAATTCTGATGCCTAAAAAAACAAAAAAAGGTCAACAACTCACTGTGCGTTTAGAGTTAACCCTCTATTACTGATCTCTCAAGTACAGCGTAGAATGTTGATAATGCATGGTAATGTGAAAAATGTATCTGTAATCTCAATGTACAATTTAGTCTGTACGGGGTGACACCACGATGAGATCTCGCACCACCTTAAAATCTTCCTAGGGCAGCCTCTGGTTTGGCCTGTGAAAAAAGTTTTCTTTCCAATTCAGCCTGGGGGCAAAAACTGTTGGCCACCCCTGGACTACGTCTTCAAATTAATTTTTGTAAAATTGCCATCCGACGAAATTCTACAAATTTTTTTTTTTTATTAAATTATTGATGTATGTGTGTGTGCATATGTATACTGTATATTGTAAATTGAATGTTTCATTATAGAATAATCATTATTAGATATACCATAAACTAAAATGTAATGAAGCACTACAAAAAGAAACAAAGTAAGGCAGTAAATACAAAAATCTACAGAAGCAAACATTTTCATCTGTGTTAAATAGTCATTGTCAGGCTAAAGGATCTTTGAAGTTGAACAGTTTCAAAATAATTTCTTAGGAATGGTAATTGCTGCCTGTGTTCTAAAATGGATGATGTGGGGGGAAAGAGGAAACATTTTTCACATGGGGAAAGGAGTCTACCTCTAAAGTTTATAGCTGAATTTTTTCTAGATGCTTTGTAAATTTCCAACTGCTTCAAATCTTTAAACTATTCCTTGTGGGAAGTGCAATGTAGGAGGCAGACTAAGTCAAAGTGCACCTTGACATCGAGGGTCAGTGGCTTAGGTTGATAATGATGTAGTGGCAACCCCTTTAATGATGAAAGTCAATGTTCTTTGAGGTGGGTATTTAATTGTCACCCTGTATCACCCACATAGTCTAAGTTGCAGTTATATCTGTCATCCATAAAGGGGATAGTATATTCCCAAGGAGAAGTTGCACATCTGAATGGTCTTTAGCATTTTAAAGGAGGGTGAAAACTGAACACTTCTTTTGAAAGCTACGAGGAAGTTATTATTTTTGGCAATCTCCTTGAAAAAGGTGGCCAATCTTTTATAGATCTTTATATTTACTGCCGGATTTTTGTAGTGCTTAATTACATATATTCAGTTTGCTTTGCAGAATTACATTGTATTTTATGCCATCATTATAATCACATCAGTAAATTTCACAAATTTTCTTTTAAACAATGAATTTGTTCACTTAGAAAATTTTATTATTTTTGGCATATATTGTGGTATATATTGGAAAAAACAGACTAGATATTGTAATAAAACTGATCTAGTAATCCATATACTGGATCCAATCTTAGCAGCTCATANTTTTTTTTTTTTATTGCATATCATTGTTGACTTGTACCAAGGATCAAATCTCATTGGCAAACCAGAGAGCCAAGCCTATGAGACTGGTACAAAACTTTAAACAGTTCAGAGAAATTTCTGAAAATATGACAAGTTGCCAGAATAGTAGCTTTTTGAATCTATATAAATTTGAGTGAATGTCTATCATTTTCAGTTTTTTATGTAATAAATGTGGGATAACTGTGTTAGAGAGAACAATAGATATGGTATGGACTTTATCCATTTTCCATATGTGTTTTATTTCTTGAGAGAGTTCAGTATATTTACTTATTTTTTTATGTATAGCTACTTTGTAGATTGTGTATTTGGTATTGTGATGTCAATGAAATAGATTATTTTGTGCACTTTGTCAATATGGGCAATATCCAGTCTATTATGATGGATTATTTTATCTGTTATAATTGCTCTGTCAAAATATAGTTTGTGTGTTGTATTCTCAAGGATAGTTTGTGAAATATACTTATAATATGGTGATTTTGTGGTGGCTAGTAAAATTTCTTTCTATGTACAGGCATTATTTTAGCTACCTGGTAATATTTCTTTAAATAGTCTGTTTGTGCCATGCTTTTAGTTTCTGTGGCATGACATTTTCTGCCTATATCATCCATAATATATTTGATTATGTGTTTCCTATAGGCCCTTGTACTGATAACTTGGTTTTGTACTGCAATCATAGCTTTTCCAAAGAGATTCCCATCTTTCAGCCAGTGGTTTGATGCTGCATTATTAACATGTGTCTATGCAAGATCAGTTGGGTGTCTATCATGGAGTGTTTTTCCTATTACTGCCTGCTGCTTTGTGTTCATAGGATCATTTGTGATCTTTGTACTTTCACAGGATCATTTGTGGTCTTTGTGCTTTGGGTGTTCCTTAGATTTAGTGTTATATAGTTATCATCAGTTTGGACAATTGTATAGTGTATGATTAGTAATGATGATTGTTGTTTAATATGGAAAAAACTTTGCACTGAGTTTCTGATGGATAATCTTAATATCAATAACACTTCTGCCACCCTCCGAGCTGGAGAGGTAAGCCTTTTCTTAGCGGAATGAGGGTGGTCAAGTATTTAGTGAGTATTGCTCAAGTTTTATGACTGAGGCCCTCAAGATCTGTGTTGGTCCACTGAATGGTGCCAAAAGAATAGGTGATTAATGGAATGGCATGTGTTGATGGTTTTTTAGGTTTTTGGAGTTTAGAACTAATTTTAGAACTGATTTTAATCTGTTGCAATATAGCTTAGTATGTTCTGTTTTTAATATTTTTGTGTTCAATTAGTTTGGCCTGGTGAAACTCCAGATATCTATAGGTTTTGCCTTTCTTAATCATAAATGCATGTTTGTGAAGATAATGCAAGGTGTTTTCAAAAACGTGAAGAATTTCCAGTTCAGGCTGACAACTGCTTCCAAAGGCAGATTTTCAAACAGAAGATTGGCAACTTTGAAGTCTAGAAATCTGAAAATTTTTATTAAAAATTAATATAGTTATAAAAATACAGCATATTTTTCAGGCTCCTACCAAAAGTTTTGACTGTATTAATTCCATTGGCTATGCATCTCCATACCATTTAACTCACTGGAAACTTTATTGTTTGCTTCAAGCAATCATGTTTATAGGCCTCACCATTTCTATGCCTAACATAGGATTTATCTTCAGATCTGTGCAAGTTAAATTTAGATTTATTTAAAAATATAACAGAATCTTACATGTCAGCACTCCAATCAGCTTGCTATTTAACTTAGATAAGCTGCTGTCTATGATTTTACTTGTCACTAATGGCTTATGTGGATGACATGTTTTTAAACTTGTGTTGCATAGACAATGTTTTACGTTTGTGCACTTGCTTTTACTCCTGTCTGATCTTCCTATTTACTTTCAATTCAGAAGAACTTGCAGTATGTTCTTGTAACAGGCATTTTAGAATTTTATCCTGACATGGTATATTAACACATTTACTTCAGATTTTCTTTCAATGCTGCAATGTTGACATCTCTTCTGAAACAAATGCACAACTGTTGATTGATGAGAATGCATTTTCTGTATTATTTCACTACAGGATAAATATTCATCATTTAAAGAAACAAATCTTTCTATTTTGCTCATAAAGGCACATTACTTTTGCATGTGTTTTTATATCAATGGACAATACAATTATCAGAAACACTTTTAAAGGATTTATGGATAATGCAATTTCCATGATTGCAACCATGTAAAAATGTAAAATACTGAATACAACAGAATATAAATCTTCTGAACAACTATATATAATTTGCTATAAATTTTAAAGACTTATCACACCACAGTTTTCAATTGGAAAGCTCACTTTTGCATTTAACATTAAATTTTAATTCACAATTGGTATCCCTTTGCTACAACAGGATACTTACTGCTATTCTTTTTATAGATGTTACAATTTTCATGTATCTTGGTAATTTACTTTTTCCAACCCTATTTGAAAGACATTTGTCAAGTTAAAGTAAAGTTTTAGACCTGTTTTGTTTATGTAATTTTATGGAATATTATTCATATTTAAAACTTAAGATTAAAAAAAGGACAAAGTATCGATTTCTGTTATTGATTTTCATCTAATGTCTTAAATATAAATATAGCACAGTTAAGATTATATTTAACTTTTATTCCATTTATAATAGAAATTGTTTTATTATATAAGGAATGATAAAAAAGTTTTTCAGTTGTGATGTATATGATGTCCAAAGTGAGCTAATATGAATCTAGTTATCTAGCTGTGCAATTAGTAAGATATTTGTTGCACTCAGTTACATGTGAAATGAGTGATGCACATATTGATTATCATTGCTATCAAATGCATCCAAATCAGATCAGCATTCTATTGTCCTGTATTTTGGCTGTGGAAAGAATTAAACTAGCAGAAATATCATAGAATGATGAAGATATATAGAAAAGTGTGCCTGTCCAAAATCACTATTTGTAAAATGGTTGCAAAGTTCTGTGAAGATTGTGACAATATTGTAGTATCCTATGAGCACCGAGGTTACTCTGGACAAAGAGTAGGGTAAAAGGCTACAGTTACTCGAGGATTTTTACACGAGACAAATGACATGTATCAATAGTAAGAAAATATTTAATGAATGTCAATTTTGATAAACTAGGGTTTATCACTACAAAATTACATAAAAAGGTAAAAAAATGCTCGCGTCAATACTTAACTAGTCTTCGCGGACACAGAAATAGAAANATTCAGTTTGCTTTGCAGAATTACATTGTATTTTATGCCATCATTATAATCACATCAGTAAATTTCACAAATTTTCTTTTAAACAATGAATTTGTTCACTTAGAAAATTTTATTATTTTTGGCATATATTGTGGTATATATTGGAAAAAACAGACTAGATTTCCTATGTTGAACTAATCTGTACGTCTCTCCAAACTGTACTGTTGTATTTCGGGGTCGTCTAAAAATCGGCATCGTCCATGTGGCTCCGTCGATGCAGATGGATTCCGCACATGGTGAATCCCCGTCTTCCTTTGTTTCAGTCCACTAGTACTACTCGTCCACTCCGGCGCACCTCAGCCTGTCCGTCTCAGTCCTTGTCCGCCCAGAAAAAGAACTCTCGTACACGTGGGATGGCAAAATTTATAAGTCCCGCCATCGTGCACATCACCACACGTGAACACAGCACAGCGAATCGAGACAACGGGGCTGTGCCACCCAAGTAAAAGGTGGTTTCTTACAAAAAAAACGAAAGTTACAAATTACACAAAAAAAACAGGGACGGAAAACGAACCTTGCACCAGAAAGGTATATAAATACAAGCGCCTATCCCAAGAACAATAGTGACGCAGCACTACAATATGCACCTTCATATTGACAATTTCATGAAGCAGAAATAAGACATCCTTAAAAGTTAATAATAAGTTATTTTACTGTGAAAAATTCGCTGAACTTTGGAGACATTATTAATAGAAATAATTTTTATGGCCGTTGAATAAGAAATGTTTTTTTCACAAGAAATATATAAAATTACAGTACTGTATTAGACTTGCAGTACCTAATTTATATATTGTACAGATGATAGTAAACTCAACTTACCTGCCTAAACTCTCTGTAGCATGTAAGTAGTTCGGCTGCTCGTCCACTATTGGTCCAGATTTGACCAATACTGTTGCAACACAAGTCGCGATGGCATTTTACCGCATTTTACGAGTTTCTTTTAGCGTCTTTATACGAATACGGTCGCAATTTTTTTGCCGTGATATACGAATCCGCATTATATGAACCCACGTTATAGGGGTCAACTGTATATATTTTTCTTTTCTGAACAAGTGGCTGAAGTAGCTAGCTAAATCTCACACTTTTTAGTTAGACTAACTCTTCTGGAAGGGTGAAATTGAAGTGCAAATGCTGTCGAATATATGTAGATGTAGAATTTTATTGCCCCTTTCTCCTCTTATTAAATATTTGTTAAAAATTAATTTTTTTATACAAGTAAATATTAATGTAAGTTAAATATTAAAAATACTAACTATAAAAGTATTTGGGGCTCCTTTCAGAGTAGGGTATCCCCTATGAGCGCCTCCGCCCCCATAAAATGACTTTGTATTTAATTTTGCCGAAGTAGGGAGTCGGAGTCAAATGTGTTTTTTTTTACCGACTCCGCAGCCCTGATTACAATAATATCTAACGTGGACAAAAACATAATATTCAGTAAGCAGTTAAACTTTTCGACAGAAAATACGTAAAAGTATTTATAATATGCAAACAGAAATTTAGTTGTTTAAACTTCCTGACGCCATATTTTACACTTTCTTAAGGACACCTTACATGCCAGCAAATGCAGTCTCAGAAAAATGTTCTTTTAACATTATTATTTTTAACATTTTATGTTGATTATTATTGTATTAATAAACTTCATATTACCTTTAATTATAATAATTTTTACTATTTAGCCAACAATAGTCTTTAATAATAGCTAAGAAAATATTACTATTACCTTAATACCACAGTGAAAATATTTGAATTAATCTTATCAGACAATTCTGGAAAGTTTCCTAAGAATGATCCATTTGTTGATCAAATACAGGAAAAACTGTATAAATATTCATTTAACGTATTGTTTTTGTTGATGATTAACTTTAAATTACTAGCCTATATTATATACTCACGTTTTTGAATCGACCCACAAATTAATAATTTAATATAATGAAGAATGATATGGAATGACTATGTGATAAAAGAAATGTATAAAATATAGTAAAAATAAAATATTTTAGACAATAAAATAAAAATATAAATGATAAATTTCTTTAACATGTAGGAAAAACAAGTGTTCAATAATAATCAAGGAAATGTTACATTTACTACCTTAATATCATGGGAATCGAAACAATCACATCGGGCCATTAACAGAATTTTCCTAATCCTAGAATAATCAGTCTGTTGATAAAACAGAGAGGGAAAAACATTACTGTAAAGGCAACAATATTTTAAAATTAAAACAAATATCTCTTTGCAAAAGAAAATTTTCAATAATTATTTTTACATCAAGGATTATTAATATTTTCTCGCTACAAATACTAATGTGAAAAACAAAATATATAGAAAATAAAGATGTTTCTTTCCGAATCATCGTCTACTTTAATGTGTCCACTGAATCAAATTTTTAAAAACTCAAATTATATTTATATCCTAAATTATAAAAGCATATTTTCAAAAATTAACAAACAATTATATACAAATGTTATGCTATATTATTACAATAAATACATTGTTCACTATATCTTTTCGAACTTTAATTAAACAGTAATAATTTCATATTTTTTAGGGCTTAGCATTATTTGTTAAAATTATTGTTGGTTTAAAAAAAATGTTTAGTTTCCTAAAAATAAGCAAA
>NW_019384530.1:626134-636370 GCF_000671375.1 Centruroides sculpturatus | reverse complement strand
TCTCAAACAGTTCGTAGACTATATTTATTATGGTAAAAAAAATACTATTACAGGTTGGAGGTGGAGAAGGTGGTTATGATATGAATGTATTGCCTGTTTGGAAGCAAGGCATTTCAGGAAAAGGAGTTGTTGTTACTATTTTAGATGATGGAATACAAACAAATCATCCTGATTTAGTACAAAATTATGTAAGTACTACCATTATGTCAATTTTAATGCTTAGTTGTAAGTAGGATATTGTTTAGAACTCTAATATATCAGAATATATTGAGTCTGGGTGTATGTTATTCAATTTAAGGACTGTACAATTCTACTTAGAACAAAATGATGATTTTAATAACAACTATGGATCAGTGCCAACTATCAGTATGGCTTACAAGGTACAAATGTGCTACAGTTTAGTGATGACACGATGTAGTTCTAATGACAAACATTAAATTCTAAACTTATTACTAAAATACTAAACTANACATCATTAATAGAAATAATTTTTATGGCCGTTGAATAAGAAATGTTTTTTTCACAAGAAATGTATAAAATTACAGTACTGTATTAGACTTGCAGTACCTAATTTATATATTGTACAGATGATAGTAAACTCAACTTACCTGCCTAAACTCTCTGTAGCATGTAAGTAGTTCGGCTGCTCGTCCACTATTGGTCCAGATTTGACCAATACTGTTGCAACACAAGTCGCGATGGCATTTTACCGCATTTTACGAGTTTCTTTTAGCGTCTTTATACGAATACGGTCGCAATTTTTTTGCCGTGATATACGAATCCGCATTATATGAACCCACGTTATAGGGGTCAACTGTATATATTTTTCTTTTCTGAACAAGTGGCTGAAGTAGCTAGCTAAATCTCACACTTTTTAGTTAGACTAACTCTTCTGGAAGGGTGAAATTGAAGTGCAAATGCTGTCGAATATATGTAGATGTAGAATTTTATTGCCCCTTTCTCCTCTTATTAAATATTTGTTAAAAATTAATTTTTTTATACAAGTAAATATTAATGTAAGTTAAATATTAAAAATACTAACTATAAAAGTATTTGGGGCTCCTTTCAGAGTAGGGTATCCCCTATGAGCGCCTCCGCCCCCATAAAATGACTTTGTATTTAATTTTGCCGAAGTAGGGAGTCGGAGTCAAATGTGTTTTTTTTTACCGACTCCGCAGCCCTGATTACAATAATATCTAACGTGGACAAAAACATAATATTCAGTAAGCAGTTAAACTTTTCGACAGAAAATACGTAAAAGTATTTATAATATGCAAACAGAAATTTAGTTGTTTAAACTTCCTGACGCCATATTTTACACTTTCTTAAGGACACCTTACATGCCAGCAAATGCAGTCTCAGAAAAATGTTCTTTTAACATTATTATTTTTAACATTTTATGTTGATTATTATTGTATTAATAAACTTCATATTACCTTTAATTATAATAATTTTTACTATTTAGCCAACAATAGTCTTTAATAATAGCTAAGAAAATATTACTATTACCTTAATACCACAGTGAAAATATTTGAATTAATCTTATCAGACAATTCTGGAAAGTTTCCTAAGAATGATCCATTTGTTGATCAAATACAGGAAAAACTGTATAAATATTCATTTAACGTATTGTTTTTGTTGATGATTAACTTTAAATTACTAGCCTATATTATATACTCACGTTTTTGAATCGACCCACAAATTAATAATTTAATATAATGAAGAATGATATGGAATGACTATGTGATAAAAGAAATGTATAAAATATAGTAAAAATAAAATATTTTAGACAATAAAATAAAAATATAAATGATAAATTTCTTTAACATGTAGGAAAAACAAGTGTTCAATAATAATCAAGGAAATGTTACATTTACTACCTTAATATCATGGGAATCGAAACAATCACATCGGGCCATTAACAGAATTTTCCTAATCCTAGAATAATCAGTCTGTTGATAAAACAGAGAGGGAAAAACATTACTGTAAAGGCAACAATATTTTAAAATTAAAACAAATATCTCTTTGCAAAAGAAAATTTTCAATAATTATTTTTACATCAAGGATTATTAATATTTTCTCGCTACAAATACTAATGTGAAAAACAAAATATATAGAAAATAAAGATGTTTCTTTCCGAATCATCGTCTACTTTAATGTGTCCACTGAATCAAATTTTTAAAAACTCAAATTATATTTATATCCTAAATTATAAAAGCATATTTTCAAAAATTAACAAACAATTATATACAAATGTTATGCTATATTATTACAATAAATACATTGTTCACTATATCTTTTCGAACTTTAATTAAACAGTAATAATTTCATATTTTTTAGGGCTTAGCATTATTTGTTAAAATTATTGTTGGTTTAAAAAAAATNCTGGAAGATGTAAGGAAAGTGTGATATTTATTAATGTTAGGATAAGTTTCAGCTTTAAACAAAACTTTGCTTATAACAGAATATAACTCCAAAAATAAAATTAGCATTAATGTCTTACTTATAATCTTTTTCTAAAAAACTATTTTAGTTTCTTACCATTCAATTCAGCCTTAAATTTCTTGTTTAATCCAACAATTATACAATTTTTATATATATAACATATAACAACTGTATGATTAAGCACAAAAAAATTTAAAAAACCAGCAGAAAAATGTTAATAATTAAAAAAAAATTTTTTTTAGTTTTTTTTTGTGGTTAATTTACTTATATCCAGTTATTTGTGGTGTTGAAGTGGTTAAAAAATATATATATTTTAACTGAAACAATACAAATATAGTATTTTATATAAGTGTATTTAAAAAGATATAAAATTTTAATATTAATCAATATTTTCTAGCTGAAACTAATATTCCAAAAAAAGATTCAACAGCATCATCATCATCAAACTCTTCTACTATTATTATAATTGTTGTAGTAATCATGTTTATTGCATTTTTTATAATTTGTATCATCTTGCTACTTTGGATGAAGGTATGCATTTTTTTAAATAATTTTAATTAATTATTACAAATTTGTATACAAACATTTCATATTTTATCAAATATAGATCATCTCTGAATCTTAATACTGTACAGTATATCTTAAATTTTTAAAATCAGATAGGGACAAATTTTATTTTTTTATAAAAACATAATATTTAATAAAATAATGCTATTAGCCTGCACAACTGCCTGGTTCTGAAAACGGGATTCTGTGAATCATATTTTCTACTATTAAATGCAACATATCTCTACCGATTTGTGCCACATAAAGTATTATTCAGTCCTTCAAAGTTACAGAAGTCAACATGTTCTTGGTAAACCAAGTTTTTTAGATGATGATATGCTGCATTCTGCATTGGAAAATATGGTTCTTAGAATCCAGTTTTTGGACATGTGCAAGGACAATATGTTGAATTGTATTTATAATTGAGTCAGAATAAAAACTATTGTCAGCTGTTACCTTTTTGTTTTCTTTTACTATGTCTTATATATTCCATGCACAGTGCCATTATTCTGTGAGATCCGAATAGACCCTGGGATTAATTAATAATTTAATTTAAGGTAAAAGTATGAAGAAAAATATTCTTTAATTTTTGGTGTGAAAATATCGTTTTTCTAACGTGGGAAATGGATAAAAAGTCACTTCCTTTAACGGAAGTTGAAACATCCTTCTGTTTTACACTTATCTACCCAAAATCTCAACACTCTGGGAATTGTCGACCCCTTGATAAATCCCCTCTTCCTCTATTCACGTGAGAAAATCCTAAAAGCTAATTGGATGAAAATCAGGAGATATATTCAGAGTTTTGCATGATTCGGGGAGTACGTCAGGAGATCTCATAGAGGAAGGAGGTATCCCATATTTGCTCCTTAAGGCCAACGCCCTTAGTTAGGAGGACGCATGAAGATCTCATAGAAGAGAGACGTATTCCATACTTATACCTAAAGCCAACACCTTAGTCGTATCCCGCATGAATGCAATAATGAGTTAAGTTAATAAGAGAAGAAGGAAATTTAAAATGATGTGCTATTCAAGACCTACCAATGTAGAGACTGAAGTATAATCATATAATACAGAAGAAGATAAAGTAATTGGAGGTAGTATGATTATCTATAGAATTTGTGAGCTCTCTCTCTCAATCGCATAATCTCTCATTCGCTTAATTTTAATTATTGAATTATTCCATTTTTGTGTAATTTTGTTTACTTTTGGTTTTATTAAATTCTTGTTTTTATTTGTTAAGAAATGTCTCTCAAGTGTCTGAATCAAATCCGTGTTATAATCTTCACACGCGTGTTAATCCGCGTATCTAAATTCGATTAACTGGTGTCAAGGATCCTGAAGTAGATCTAGACTTCACAGTCCAGATCCTTTTTAACATTAACACTCTCCTATAAAAAGTATAGAGACTGAATCTCATGATTCAGAATCGTGTAAGTGGTACCCATTCTTAGGATTGTACCCCCAATTAGTCTCAATTCCTCTAATGGCAAAAATCTGAGGTAAAAACTTTTATTACAGAAATTGAAATCCTATGCTTTACGTTTCTAAATTTGACATTTATAACACTAGTAAGTTCTTTATTGAGTTCCAGCATTGAATGATCCGACATCATGTTTTGTAGAAAAAAGAAAGAAACATTTGCATTGAGAGGGTGCTTTTCATGATGGCTGACTTAAGTAAGGAGAAGGCGACAATTATGGATGTTTTGCTAAATAACTAAAGTAACTCACTTAAACATTATTCGAATAAACCCCTTTATTTGAATGAACTCTTACCTATATCAAATTCTTCTATACTGAGTCTTTTTACAATAATTTGAATTTATTGAATATTTATATATATATTGAATATTTTGGACAAATTCATGGAGGTAGTTTGTCTCTGAAAAAAAAAGTATAATATTTCAATATTGACCAAATTATTTAACATAATCATGCAATCATGTTTTATTTTATATAGACCATTGTGGCTTTGTTAAGCCATGTTTCTTCTGTCTTTCCTTTCTCTTCATTACTTGTGACCACGTCTTATGGAAAAACCCCACTTCCGGCCTTTGTTTACTTAACTACGATGTGGTTGGTTAAACCATGTGTCCGATCTGTGTTAGACAATAGGGACTGACGCTTGATTGGTCAAGGGGGTGACGGACAAGGTGGACAAAAAGGAGGTCCGAACAGGAAGAGAATCAGTTCAGGACGAGACCGTGTGGAGCAAGGACATGTTAGAACAAGCTAGGAAGGAAAGAAGTCGTCACGTGGAGGATCTGAGGTTTTTTTTCTTTTGACCGACCAGTCACCCCTTTATTCTCCATTCTTTATGATTTTTCGTTTTCCATCTTTCTCTAAATTTTTGGGCCCTAGGTTTAAAGTAATTAGTTAAGTTAGATTTAAACTAGACTAAGATTCTATTGTCGGCTGAACGTGGGATCCACGTGTTGTGTCGGGACGAGAGTTCAGACCTAGTATTGTACAACCTAGTTTTAAGTATCAGTATTTGCCTATTTGGAGTCTGGAATTTTTGTTAATAAATTATATCAAAGCCGAATTATCCTTTGGGAGTCAATTATTTATTGTTCGGCCACACCATTCATTAATCTGACCACTATTACAGTGTCCACAGCAAGAGTGAATTAATAGTTTCTATAAGCAAAATTTATTGGTTTTATGGAAGCCACCATGTTAGTTTGTTGAATACTTATCGGTCTTTCAGATTGTTGAGATTGTTGAACTTAATGGTGAACCAACGCTGATGTTACAGGTTTCAATGGACAACTAAACAGTTTATTGTTTTCTCACCATTGAACCAATTGTTGAATATAGAAACATACCCATGGTCTGAATAGTTTGTACATCAATTTTGGTTGAGTTTGGCTGAACAGATTTTGTACACCTGAGCTTGAAACATCTCTACTTTAATTAAGGCCACCCTGTAATTTAGATTGAGAAGCAATTCAATTCTGGTTGAGTTAATAAAAATTGTTGAAAATTATTTTGCTGATTTTTAAAAATTTTAATGAATTTTAAAGATTCTGAACTATTTTGATGCAAATTAATGAAATTTATAAAGTATTTTATTATTTATCAGCTGGAACATTATTTTACTTGATTGGTTTAAATTACGAGGGGGAACCCAAAAAAACTGGACTGAGAGCACGCTGTCATTTGTAGATGTAGTAGCGAGTTCTCCCATTACATAGGGTTAGTAGAGACCTTCACGAAACAGCTGTGTAAATGGCATAAGTTTGTAGGTTTATGTTTAAGCATAGTGTTGTGTTTCTCTTACTGTTATTTTGTTCCATCTGCAAAGTTCTGGGCATCCTTCAACATCTCGAAACAATGAAAATGTTGAAAAAAATCTGCCAAAAAAGTGTTAAGACGTCTGTGAGAGGATGTACAAAGGAAATGCCCAGAGCTTTGGCGAGCAGGTGACTGGTTTCTTCATCACGACAACACCCCCGCACACAGGCCTTACGAGTGACCCACTATTTGGCCTCTCAGGGATGGCCTGTCATTCCCCACCCTCTGTATTCACCAGACCTAGCCCCTTGCAACCTTTTTCTGTTTCCGAGAATGAAGAAAAATCTAAAAGGGAAGCGTTTTGATGATGTGGAGGTGATAAAAACAGCTTTGCTAAAGGCACTGGACAATATCAAGGTTGAAGAGTTTCAGAGATGCTTCAAACAGTGGGGAAAAAGACTTTACAAGTGCATTGCATCTAATGGAGAGTACTTTGAAGGTGACTGAAGAAATTTTGTAAAAAATTAATAAAGTTTTTATACAAAAAATCCAGTTTTTTCTGGGTCCCCCCACGTATTTTATTTATTCCAGACTAAATATGCATAGATTTATTTAATAATTTTATTTAAATGTAGTTTTTAAAATGTATAATTTTAAAAGTAATAGAGTATATGCATATAATATATATAATATAATAAATATTTTTATTTTAACAGAGAAAAAGAAAATTGTCAAGATATAATTCGTTTTTATTTAAGAAGGGGCAAATAAATCTTTTAAGTTCTGAACTCCCTTTGGAAGATCAAGTAGATTTATTACCTTATGATCCACGATGGGAGTTTCCCAAAGATCGTTTGAAACTTGGTATAGTAATTTATTTTGTAATACTTTATAATTAAATGAATTTAATAAACACAGTTTTAACACAAAAAGCAATATTTTAATAATAACAGACAAAATAATTAACATTAAACACAAGTCATCTGAAAATTAATTGACCCATCATGAAAATTTTTAAAAAATAAACCAGTAGAAACAAAAATAAACTGAATGCTTTAGCTTATAGAGCAACTTAAAAAGTTTTTTAGATTGGCAACAATGTCATTCCCAGCATTCATTGAGAGAAAATAGTGACACCAGCAGAAAAGATAATGTATGTTCTTCAGTTGTGAGAAACCAAGAGTCCAGTGACTGTTATGAGATGTTTTAGGCATAAATTCAATGAGTAACTTATGACAAAACAATCAATGAAACAATGGTTACAGCATTTTCAGATGACAAGAATAGTACTTCACCAAGCAAGGGCAAGTAGGCCAAAAACTTCAATTGTCAAGATTGATAGTGTTCAGACATTTTTTTGGTGAAGTCCATGAAAATCTATCATCTTACAAGTCTGAAACTGCAGATTCCAAGAATTATGGTCCAAAGTGTTGTCCTGAGAGGCTGAGGCTACATATATTCAAACTGTAGATTTTTCAGAAGCTCCTGCCAGATGACAGATTGAAGTGAATGGCATTTGTTGTTACCATACAATATACTATGGAACAGGATAATCCACTTCACAGATGAGTTAATTTGCAGTAATGAAGCCACTCATTGTTGTCTGGTCTTATGACTTTTGTCCCCATTGTTTTGATCTCGAATATAGCAGAATATATTGAGTCTGGGTGAATGTTATTCGATTTATGTACAATTCTATTAGAACAAAATGATGGTTTTAATAACAACTAAGGATCAGTGCCAACTATCAGTATGGCTTACAAGGTACAAATGTGCTACAGTTTAGTGATGACACGATGTAGTTCTAATGACAAACATTAAATTATAAACTTATTACTAAAATACTAAACTAATTCTCATTAAATCTACATACAATTATTTACAAGACAATAAACACATGCTGCCACAACCTTCCTTTGTTCTTCTATTAGATGAACTTCCAAATCTCCAATCGTCAGACAACATGACTCTCCACTAATGCACCTTCTATATGTAGATATATTTCATATATATATATATCATACATTTACAATATCAATATTACTTGGGTCTGTTAACTATAAACTGTCTGTACATGAACACCATGAAGCTGTTGATGATATATATATCATACATTTACAATATCAATATTACTTGGGTCTGTTAACTATAAACTGTCTGTACATGAACACCATGAAGCTGTTGATGATATATATATCATACATTTACAATATCAATATTACTTGGGTCTGTTAACTATAAACTGTCTGTACATGAACACCATGAAGCTGTTGATGATATATATATCATACATTTACAATATCAATATTACTTGGGTCTGTTAACTATAAACTGTCTGTACATGAACACCATGAAGCTGTTGATGATATATATATCATACATTTACAATATCAATATTACTTGGGTCTGTTAACTATAAACTGTCTGTACATGAACACCATGAAGCTGTTGATGATATATATATCATACATTTACAATATCAATATTACTTGGGTCTGTTAACTATAAACTGTCTGTACATGAACACCATGAAGCTGTTGATGATATATATATCATACATTTACAATATCAATATTACTTGGGTCTGTTAACTATAAACTGTCTGTACATGAACACCATGAAGCTGTTGATGATATATATATCATACATTTACAATATCAATATTACTTGGGTCTGTTAACTATAAACTGTCTGTACATGAACACCATGAAGCTGTTGATGATAAGTTCTTAAGGATGGAAACGGATTACAATACAGTACCTCCACTCGATGTATTCATTCCTTGGCTAACTCTTCTATCTCCTGCTACCAGACGAACTATATCGGACTGCAAAGCAAAACCAGGAAAGATCCTTCAACACATGAGACGGTCCAATTTATACTCCCTCCTCATTCATGAATACTCTCTTAACACGTGACCCCATTCTTGACCAATTAGTCTACACCAGTTGGTGTAGCAAGAAAAGTGATACAACATAATATTCNCTAACTATAAAAGTATTTGGGTAAATGCCCGGAGCTTATTTCAGAGTTCAAAATAGGGCACCTCTATGAGCACCTCTGCCCCCCAAAAAATGACTTGATATTTAATTTTGCCAGAGTCGGAGTCGGCCTACTAAAATTATCAGGAGTTGGAGTCGAGGCTGTTTTTACTGACTGCACAACACTGAGTCCAGATCTTTCATTATGCAATTTTCATGCATTCCATACTCTGAAAAAGTCTCTGAAAGGAGGACAGTTTCAGTTGGACAATGATGTGAAGAAGGCTGTATTGGGTTTTTTTTTATGTAGCAGCTAACCAACTTTTACCAAATGAACATGTTAACCTGATTTATCAATGGGACAGTTGCCTGAACATCAGTGACAATTTCTTCTATTAATACAGGTAACCCCCGTTTAACACGGCACTTCTATAGCACGGATTCACTCTAACATGGTTTGAGAATTGGTACCATCCCCCGTATAACACGATACTTTTATAGCATGGATTCACTCTGACATGGTTCAAGAAATGAGTAAAACCCTCATACAACATGAAATGTAATAAATTTTTACATACTGAAGTACTAATAGTTTACAAAAATTATTATTTTCATGAACTATTAGTACTTCAGTGTGTAAATTTTCTTTTCTCATCTCCATACACATGGTCCTTCGCGAAAATTGTTTCAATTTTGCCAGATCTCGATGCTTCTGCTTCTGATGTTGCCAGATATTTTTCCCTTATTCCATAAGTGCTTAGCACCATATAACGAAATTTATAAAGATCTTTTAACTAGAAGCAAGCAATCTAAAATTACATACACTTTTTGCAAAAGGTAAAGCATGAATCTGAAAATAATGCAGAAAAATGCTCAGAGGATAAGGATAACTTGCCAAAAATAAAACGCTCTTGGTTAATAGTGCTTTTAGTGATGACAAAGAAAACATTGTTTAATTTATATTAATATGTATCACTTAAGAAAATTTTAATAAAGATATTTATCTTAATTATGAAAATATAGTAGCA
>NW_019384530.1:599824-620776 GCF_000671375.1 Centruroides sculpturatus | reverse complement strand
TTTTCATATATATATATATATATGAAAATATTCCATAACATTCTTTATATATGATGATGTTATGTCATAATTAGATATGTCTTGTTGAACTATGGCAAATAAGATTTTTGTTTGTGTTAGTTATATAGGGATTGCCAGGTGTAAGACAATTGTTCATCTATAAAATTGATGCAAAGACCCTTTTTCTCAGATTTAAATATCTCTAAGGCTTCCAGTGTCTTGATGAAGTTGGAACGTTTGGATTGTATGGTGGAAGCTTTATTAAGTTGGATAGGAAGGTGTTTTGCATCTTTTTATCTATGTTGTGTTTGTGTTCTGCTAGTCTTATTTTGAGAGACTATGTGGTTGATTGATGTATTCAAGCTTGGTCTAATATCCATCTTCTCTCATCTCCAAACTCCCAAACTTTTTGAATGATCTGGAAAAATTTAGCATAGTTAGTCTCTACAGTCTTCCAAAAAATATATGCTATTTTAACCTCTTTAATATTGATATCTTGAGCCAGTAAGTTTAAAATATGAGCAGAGCATCTATAAGTGACAATATCTAACTTTTCTGTCATTGCTAATGTTTCTCTCATTTTTTTCCATATTGCTTGCATTGTCACTTACCAGGCTTCTTACTTTACAGCCATACTTTTGATTGCATTTTTTTATTGCTGCAGTTGCAATAATTTCTAAGTAGTTTGATGTGTGCCTTTCTATGCCTGTATCAACTCAGTCAATCAAATGAACTGTTCCATTAGGATCAGTCACACAGACACAAATCATTGGTTCATTATGGATATTACTCCACACATCAATAGCCATATAGACTATAATATCCTTTAACTCATCAGCTGATTCATTTTCAATGGAATTTTATACAGTGTCCATCAAGGGTCCACCAACTTCCTTTCTGTGTGGAGGGTCATATCCAGGTCACAACATCTGACAAAATTTTATAAATTTGGGGTATTCTACATGAATTCTACTGAATAAAAAACAAAAAACCTGCTGATGTCATAAAAATCATCCAATAGTATTTTTAAAAATTTTACCAAAGTCAAATCGGTCCTACAAAAGTTTAGAGCAATTTGATTCATTTGATTAAAAAATTCTCATAATAAAACAACAAGGCAATTAATATGCTAATTAATGAAACGTTATAAAAAATTTTTGCTGCAAAAGTAATTAATAAAATTTCATAGATAATAGTTAACAACGTATATGTATTAGCCCATACATTTTTGGAAAAGGACTGTTTTTTTGTAACTCTATAACTCTATGGAGATAACTCGGGCGAAGAATTAAAGAATATCTATATAGATAGAAATTGAGTTATGACCGAGGTAAAACTTTATAGCAAGCTATAAAAAATTTTAAAACTTATAATGGTTCAAAATATTCACCCAGCTGTTGCATTTCCTGTATATCATTTTGTAGGTGGTTATCTTCAATATGTTTTTTCATAAGAGTTGTAAAGTACTATATTAATTTTCCACCCTCTACAACGATTATCGACACGACTGTGTGCCGGAAGTAGCCGTTACCTAACGGGTACTTTACGCGGATTCGCGTTAACGTGCCAGGCCTGGACTTTAAGCGTGCACTGAATTAAATAATGACAAAGTTTGTCAATAACAAATCAGATATTTAATAAAAGTTCTGATAATAAACTATATACAAAATTTAGTAAAATTCAAATAACAATTTATTCAATGAAAGTCAATAAGAATCAACCCGACAAAACTCAACTCAATCTAGTTTCTAACTTAATTCTATTCCCCTTTGGAATGTGACAAAATTCAAAGACTTAACTTATATACAATAATAATTCTTATGAATTAAAGATCCTAATCGTCACCTCAATATACTAGGAACCTATTTCCTCAACTCTCAAGACGTTCTCTATTCGTCGATCCACAAATCGAATAACTTCAAAATCGTCTTGGAACTATTTGATCCTATCGGACACCTCTCTCGTTCACTGCTACAAAGCTCACCTCGTCCATCTTCACTAGAGGTTCAGTCTGTATACTGTGAGGTGACGTCACAATTCTGAATGCAATCACTCCCCTCATTTACATACTTATTTGCTAACAAACTTTTTTCTGTTTGTCTGGCAGCCTATTTTCCGACAATACTCGCTAACCTTTTACATTATCCTTTTTGACAATTTTCGGGATGTTTTTATTCTTTAAGGTTTAGCGAGTCCCTAAGTTGTACTGGTGGGGTCTCCCCCCTTTTCTCGGTGCGGACTTACTTTTTTTCGCTCGGGAGCGCAAGTGTGCACGAGTTTTTTCTACGGCGCTTTTCTCTTGTTGGTGAGTTGGTTTCTCTTCTATTTTTAAGTTTCTAAGGTGAATGGTGAGGAAACCTTCATCCTAACAAAACATAAGCCCCAAACAAAAAATATAATAAAAAGCAAAAATAAAAGTAAATAAAAATACTGCTCGGACTTGGTTCCTTACAGAGTGACTAATCCAACCATTTCTTTCCTACATATTTTGCATTGCACCCTGCATACCGGTTTTCCTGGATTTCCAGAAATTAGTTTGTACTGGTTTCAGATATTATCAAGTCTTCTTCCTGCACTTATTTTTTACTTAACAAGTAACAATGATAATAATAATGTCTTTTTCCATCCAAGTAATATTACAATACATTAGCTGTATTGCTAACAGTATTAACTGGCATGTGCTGTCAGGAAATTCCCTCTTAGTGATAAAAGTCATGTGTCACATGCTTTCATGACCCATGAGAGTGAGAAAAATTTCCCATTCTCATGCTCACGTTTAGCTCACAAGTCAGAAAAAGTTTATTTACTAAATTCATGTAATAAAACATTTTTTAAAAAATTTAAAACATTGTTTTAAAACAGTATTTTATAATGTAATATAAAATTGTTTTAAAACAAAGGTTTCTAAATAAAACGTGTATTATTGTTTTATTTAAAAAAAAGAAAACAAATTTCCCAATTTTGGTTATAACTCAAGACTACCAATTTGATGTCAAAGTGTGAGATGTACCATTTGACACTTTCAATACATTGGGAGTTGTAACATGAAAAACTCGAGACTAAGGGCTCTGGCATATCTTAAATATTTGGAAAGTCTGGAAATGTATAAAGGTATCAAGAATGGGACTGCAATTAACATTAAGGATGCTGTAGTGGTGTTGCATTCATAGAGGGCTTTATTTGAAGTTTTGTAGTGTTCTTTTTCATTTTTTACTACTTTTATGTTCACTTTTTACTCATTATTTTCACAAATATAAACAAAATACAAAAAAAACCTGAAACATTATAATAAAGCACCAACAACAGCCGTATGACAAATTTATTAGTAAATTATTGTTATTATTATAGTCATTATATAGCCCAATGTCATATGGCAGTTGTTGGTGCTTTATCATTATTTTTATATATTTTATCATATTTATTTTATTATTATTTATCATTTTCTTATTTTATTTAATATATTTTTATGTTACACTTTTGCACAAATGTGTAAATTTGTACAGTCGACCCCCCTATAAGATATAGATACGTTCCAATTTATTAGGAATCCAATTTCTTACAAGTCATTCCAATCACAGCCCGAACGTGTCAAGTTTACGGACTACAGCTGATTGAAAGGTTTTCTTCCATAAAATTAATCGATTCTACACTAATCCGACTCAACATTTCCAAAATACGTATACAGTGGAACCCCGGTTAACGAACTTAATCCATANATACAGGTATACCTCGACTTACGTCGTTTCGAGTTACGTCGTTCCCGATTATACGTCGTTTGTCAAAAAAGTATATGGAAAAATAAAAATCAAGTTTAAGTCATTTTATTTGACTTTACATCTGTCCGCCACAAATATTGAAGTCGTAATATCACTAGAAAAGTGATTAAGGCACATAAAATCATATTAAAATATATACATTTACAAGTATGTACTGTATTTAAAGTACATGCATTCGTAAATTTAGATTATTTTTTTCTGTACTATATTAAAAACTAAAATTTATTTGTTTGTAAGCTTAGAATAGATCCTTATTAACCATATATTATTAGAAATGCATTAATAAATAAAATACAGAACCGGGAATAGTAATTTATGGTTTAGCCTAGTGACAAGTAGATTCGGAACAAGTAAATTCGACTTACGTCGTTTTTTCGACTTATGTCATCTCTCCTGGAACCAATTACTGATGTAAGGCGAGGCATACCTGTATACTGACAACAATATGAAGAGTGAGCAAGTAAGACTAGAATAATTAGTAGGAATTCTGATTTTATTGACTCCATCATTAAAAGTACATACATTTTTAATCATTTTAACATGTAACTTGAAGTTTATTAATTATCATTTTTATTAATAATCTAGTGTTTTCCTGCCTTTTTTTTAGTACTGTATTGAACAGCTAGCATATCATTAAGGTAAAAAATGCCGGTAATTTAAAACACTATATTGAAAGCACTGATATTGATAACTGATAATGATTGCATGTTGTCATATTGAGGCTGATAGTACAATAAGACAACTTGAAAATAACTCTACCTGAAGACAATGATAGCAACAAGCAAAATTTTTAGTGTTTTTTAATTTAAATGTTTTGAGCCTTTTGATTACTTTAATCAGAATTAGTGCATATAATAAGTGAATTCTACTGTATTTTACATTGTGTTCCTTGTATAATAATCTTTAATGTTGTTTTTTAATTGTGTAGCTCTATATCTTTCAAATGAGTGATTTACATTGCTGAATATTTTGTGGAAAAAATATTTTTATTTTTACGATTATGCCTTTTAGTGTGTAATTAAATTAATAAATCAAATTTTATATCAGTATTTCATATGAAAGGATATTTTCAATAAAGTGAATGAAAATTGGTCCCTGAAAATCCTGGCATATCTGGCCAAGATAATGATAAAGCCAGATCATGTTATGAAACATTCTCTATACAGTCTAGACATGTCCTTATCTCTAGCTTTTTTGGACAAAGAAAAAGTACCTAGGAGACCAAAAATTCCACATAGACAAAATTTTGTCAAAGTTTTCAATTTTATACTGTTGTTATCATTATAGCTCTTTGAAAGTTTAAACTTTAATTTCATCTCCACAAGAACTTCAAAAGTTTAACTAACTTTTTTGTTTTTAAGACTATAACCTGTGAATCATTCTTTCTCTTTATTGCCAGTCTATTGGGCTCATCTTAATTGGCCATCTATTGCCAAAATCCTTATTTTCTGAATATGCACTTGAGAAATTCTTATGTGTGCATTTCAAAATATGATTTTTAATACATATATCACAATATTTTATATTCTTTACGTACTGAAAAATAATAATTTTATTTTAGCAGTAATCAGTATTATTGAGAATAGTCCATTATCATAATTCAGTAAAAAATATCTACAATTTTATTCATTTAACTTGTTAAATAATAAAAGTTAATGAAAACGTTTTCTAACTTAAATTGCAAATACAGTCAGTCCTCAACTTTTGTTCTGTACATATTTTTAGCAGAAGATTGTTTGAAAGTTGGTTACTTGTAATTAATAATGCAACAGAAAATATCAGAATTTTTCTTTATGTTCTTAATAATTATTTTAAGTAAATTGTTAAATTAATTTTTTAAATGAATGTTTTAATAATATTTTATGTATTCTCTTTCTGTTTTATTCCTAGAAGAAAAGAGGTTGTGATTTTTTTTAAAAATCAAGTTTAAGTCATTTTATTTGACTTTGCGTCTGTCCGCCACAAATATTGAAGTCGTAATATCACTAGAAAAGTGATTAAGACACATAAAATCATATTAAAGAATAGAACCATTTACTATGCCAGAACAATAATTTACACAATACATATATGTTGTTCATAATTTATGTACAGCATATATATATTTTGTTTTCTGAAAATTGATCATTGCTATTGTACATATTTAGAACGTATTTATGTCTACAATATCTAGTTTTTCCAAGTTGATTTCAATTCATTTTTTACTCATTAAGAACTTCTGTTTTTACTCATGCTTTTTCTTTCCCAGTTTTTAAAATGCAATGTTTAATTTGAATAACTATTTCCATTACTCAATAGGAATTAATGTTTTTAATCAAATAAGCAAAAAATTTTATATACAATTGTAGTGCAAAATTACATTTTACAAATATATAAGTTATGTCTGTATTCTGTGTTAGATTAGTCAAAAAATATTTTGGTCAGACCTCAGTTAGACCAAAATATGTACAGTAGAGTCCACTTATTGTAATCTTTTAGGATTGTCTGTAAGTACAGGTATACCTCAACTTATGTCGTTTAGTACAGGTATACCTCAACTTATGTCGTTTTGAGTTACGTTGTTTCCGATTATATGTCGTTTGTCAAAAAAGTATATGGAAAAATAAAAATCAAGTTTAAGTCATTTTATTTGACTTTACATCTGTCCGCCACAAATATTGAAGTCGTAATATCACTAGAAAAGTGATTAAGGCACATAAAATCATATTAAAATATATACATTTACAAGTATGTACTGTATTTAAAGTACATGCATTCGTAAATTTAGATTATTTTTTTCTGTACTATATTAAAAACTAAAATTTATTTGTTTGTAAGCTTAGAATAGATCCTTATTAACCATATATTATTAGAAATGCATTAATAAATAAAATACAGAACCGGGAATAGTAATTTATGGTTTAGCCTAGTGACAAGTAGATTCGGAACAAGTAAATTCGACTTACGTCGTTTTTTCGACTTATGTCATCTCTCCTGGAACCAATTACTGATGTAAGGCGAGGCATACCTGTATACTGACAACAATATGAAGAGTGAGCAAGTAAGACTAGAATAATTAGTAGGAATTCTGATTTTATTGACTCCATCATTAAAAGTACATACATTTTTAATCATTTTAACATGTAACTTGAAGTTTATTAATTATCATTTTTATTAATAATCTAGTGTTTTCCTGCCTTTTTTTTAGTACTGTATTGAACAGCTAGCATATCATTAAGGTAAAAAATGCCGGTAATTTAAAACACTATATTGAAAGCACTGATATTGATAACTGATAATGATTGCATGTTGTCATATTGAGGCTGATAGTACAATAAGACAACTTGAAAATAACTCTACCTGAAGACAATGATAGCAACAAGCAAAATTTTTAGTGTTTTTTAATTTAAATGTTTTGAGCCTTTTGATTACTTTAATCAGAATTAGTGCATATAATAAGTGAATTCTACTGTATTTTACATTGTGTTCCTTGTATAATAATCTTTAATGTTGTTTTTTAATTGTGTAGCTCTATATCTTTCAAATGAGTGATTTACATTGCTGAATATTTTGTGGAAAAAATATTTTTATTTTTACGATTATGCCTTTTAGTGTGTAATTAAATTAATAAATCAAATTTTATATCAGTATTTCATATGAAAGGATATTTTCAATAAAGTGAATGAAAATTGGTCCCTGAAAATCCTGGCATATCTGGCCAAGATAATGATAAAGCCAGATCATGTTATGAAACATTCTCTATACAGTCTAGACATGTCCTTATCTCTAGCTTTTTTGGACAAAGAAAAAGTACCTAGGAGACCAAAAATTCCACATAGACAAAATTTTGTCAAAGTTTTCAATTTCATACTGTTGTTATCATTATAGCTCTTTGAAAGTTTAAACTTTAATTTCATCTCCACAAGAACTTCAAAAGTTTAACTAACTTTTTTGTTTTTAAGACTATAACCTGTGAATCATTCTTTCTCTTTATTGCCAGTCTATTGGGCTCATCTTAATTGGCCATCTATTGCCAAAATCCTTATTTTCTGAATATGCACTTGAGAAATTCTTATGTGTGCATTTCAAAATATGATTTTTAATACATATGATATCACAATATTTTATATTCTTTACATATTGACTGATTTTTACATTTGAAAATAATATGTTGTTCAATATATGTTAAAACTAATTGGTTGATTCTTTAATAATGAATTTGAATAACCTATATTTGAATTCAGACATTGTTAAATTATTTAGAAATTAAGAATTGTAGTTTTATTTGTTTGATTTGAAATTATGTAAAATTGTCAATTAAACAATCTCAATTGTCAATTAAACATTGTGTTATCAAGAATTTGATAACACAATGTTGTTCCTTACTCTTTTGACATCATGTTATATCATCTTGAATAGCATTATTAAAACAGCAAGGATGATAACTATGATCTGTCAGAAAATGATTTAAGAGTTGCTAGCAAATAATGATTTAAAAATTTACAGTTTTGTGATTGATTTTTGAATCACTACACTAGAAAAGTTCAAATCAGTCTAGAATTATCCATATACTATAAATTGGATAATAATTGAATTTATATTTATTTGAAAAAATTAAAATATTATGCTTATATTTGTATCTTTTATGAAATTTTAAAATATTCATTAAGATTTATATATTTTTTAAATTTTAGGCATGGCACAAGATGTGCAGGTGAAGTGGCAGCAACAGCTTTTAATGAATTTTGTGGTGTAGGAATTGCATACAATGCAAGCATTGGAGGTAAAAATATATAAACATTTTAAATTTACTCTTAAATGAAATTACAGTTTTTTGTCTTAAGAATTGAGAAAGAACTTCTTGTGTAATAATTAAACAACTTATTTTTTTTTTATTAAATATGTTTTGTATTATGTTAATTTTTATTTTAAAATTCATTCAGAATATTTAATAATACGTAAATTAGTAATATAACAACAATGACAATTTTTTTCCCCTGAATACATTTTTTTATTTTTATGCAAAATGTTTTAATTATTTTTTGATATTTTACCAGTATAATTATCATTTTTATCTGTAAAATTAGTAAAAAGTTTAATTGTATATGTATATTAAAAATTTTAAATTAATTTTTACTTTAATAACTATACAGAATTAAATGTTTTTAAATTATTAGTGAAAATTATTTATCTTTGCATGCTATCTTTTAATTATTATATAATTAACAAAAAGATTTAAAAATAAAATATTTCTTACTTTTGCATTAAGTATCTATGTAAAATCTTATTTGCTAAAATCTTATTCTTTTCACTTATTAATTTAATTAATATATGGTAACATTAATGTTTGTAAAAAAATAAATACAATGTTATGAATTGTCTTTAAAACATGAAACATTTTATTGAAAAAGTAATTCTTTAATTTTTTCATATTTCAAATATCAAGAATTTTAAATCAATTAGTATTATGAATTATTATTAATTATTATTAATAATAATAATTAATAAATCTTTAAGCTATATATTATTTTAACATGTATTTCTAATGTCATAATAATTAAAACTATAATTTCCACTACAGTCCTATTTACATACTTCACTTAATGTTATCAGTCAGTTATCATTAGTGTAGAGTGAATTGTGAAGTGATCACAATAAACAGATTTTACTATATTATGAACATATTTATATACAGTATGCACATGTGGACATTTAAGGATGTGTTAAAACAATTAAATGATATATAACAGAATTTTAAAGCTAATAAATATATATACAGTGATATTTTAATTTTTAATAATAAAATTATTTATAGTGTAATAGAGTTGATTCTCTCTTATATGGGCTATTTTGTTTGTGAAAATCTGCCATCAAGCAAACTATTATGAAATGAACTGTAATTCCTAATAAGTTTAATGTTATAAATTGAGATGCTCTTCCTGGATATAATTTGATTCATAAAATAAAAATGGGCAACAAAAAATATGAAACTTAAATATGGCATTTCATACAATCATAATAGAAAATTTATACCATTCATAAAAACAGATTTACTGTATAATCATTTTCCTATGTGTAATGAGTTATGTATTTGTATTTCTTTAAATTAGATACTAATTCTAAATATTTCATAAAAAATTTTGTTTAAAAATGATTCTAATCTACTTTGATGTAATTATATGATAATTTTTTTTATCAACTAAATACACTGTTTATAAAAACCTTCTCACATATATTAATTATGAGAAACATTTTATTAAAGAATTTCATTTATCTATTTTCATTATTTCCTTTTAATTAAATGAAAACATTTTATATTACTGCTATTATTCACATAAAAAATGCTATAACAATTCCTAACTTCAAGTTGAGAAAAGAGAATCCATCACCTCCACTTCCATTTGGAACTAAAAGTTAGGTTAATGGAAATTAAAAAATAGGAATAAAAATTGACTATATGTTATTTTTAATCATAATTTTGTATCTACCTTCTATATGGAATATAAAAACAAATCTTAATATGTCATAAGATTGGATTTGGTCTGTCAATTTTAAATTTCCAATTGTTCCAATTGTACCAATTGTTTATGAAGTATACAATTCAGACGATCTCTTCATGATAGGCAGGAGAGAGTTTGGATAATAGCCAATTATTTAATCTCTCCCCCCCTATGCTTTCTATCAAAATTTCTAAGCAAAGAAATAAAATATTAAGAGGAAAAAAATAAGACCAAAAGAGAATGTAAAGATGTTAAGACAGTGAAATAATTAAAATAGAAACATGTAGAGAGAAAAGTATCTTCTTAAAGAAAATGAAAATGAGTAATATTATTTTGAAAACAATTAACAATAAAACTATTATTTGCAAAACCAAAAATCCAGCTCATTGATCAAAAAGTGAAAGGAAAACAAATGTATTCAATTGCCTTGAGCAACCATTTTGAGTTTAAAAGAATATATTTGGAAATGGAACAATGGACGTTATTTGAAATTTAATACTAATTTTACATCCCAGTATAACTGTGTGACTGCTGACTGCCATCAGACATCATACTTTTCATATTTAAATTACAACATTCATTTCTTGTTCTATTTCAAAATCAATTTTTTAATCTGAAGATGGTTGCTCAAAGCAATAAAAACATTTATTTTCTTTTCACTTTTTGATCTATGAGCTGGACTTTTGGTTTTGTGAGTGATACTTTACATCTAGTATATCAGTGTGTTTATTAATTAGTTAACAGTAAGTCTTTTGCTGTCTTTAATACAAGAAACAGGAAAGAAATTGACAATGAGACAGTAATATATGAGAAGAATAAAATAAAAAAAATATATAATATATATTTAAAATAATATATAGAGATATATCATGAAACAAACAAGAGTTATCATTTGGTTGTGAATCATATCATTCTTTAATTCTGAGAATTTGATTCATGGTAAGATTTAAATGTAGTTAAGATATAACATAGATAATAATAGAATGGTTCAAACTTTACTTCATTAAAATTTAATAATTAAAACTATTAATTGTTTAAACAAATGTAAAATAATTTTAATTTGATTACTTAGGTGTTCGTATGTTAGATGGAACAGTTACTGATGAAGTAGAAGCTACTGCATTAAGTCTGAATCCAAATCATATTGATATCTATAGTGCATCCTGGGGTCCTGAAGATGATGGTAAAACAGTTGATGGACCTGGAAAATTAGCAAAACAAGCATTTATTGATGGAGTAAATTCAGTATGTATAAATTATTATTGAAAGATAAAGTAAAATATGTTTGATTTGATATATACCAGTAAATAATGAACTTTATTTGAAATATTATTTGATAGGAAAAATTTATTTACAACAATAATAATTTAAAATGTAACTTAACTAAATTTTATTTTTATTAGAAATTAAAATAAATTAGAAATTTTTAAATTACTGTATTTGTGCTAGGAAATCTGAATAAGGAATCAATCATTTTTCTTAAGATTCTGCCATTCTTAGGATAGGTGTAGGACTTCTAGACTTAAAAGCTAAATACTCAATTTTTAGAGGTCTGTATTTTGGAAACACTTTAGAAGTGGGTCCTATTATTTTGACAAGGAACTATTTTTGTTTAGGGTTACATGCTCACCAAGTTTAATTCAAATTGGAGACATGAATATCTGGCCATCTCCTTGTTAGATGTATGTTTTATTTTAAGCAGTATTTCTTTACAGTCCTTCTATGTAGTCTTCTTATTTTTTCAATGACTGTGTCCTAGCATTTTGGAAGATTTGCTATTCTATTGAGATCACTATTTTCATTCAGTCCTTGGATGCACTGGAGTAATCATTGCAGAAAGCTCTTCCAAGGAAGAAAAACTTTATCTATGAATGGGCTTTTTTAACTTGGGAAACAAGTGAAAATCTGGTGGGCTTGTATCTGGACTGTTTGGTGTGAGAGGGTAACACCTCCCACTTGCACTTACTCAGAAAATAGGTCATAACCTTCTTCAATGTAGGTTTGCATTGTCACACAAAATGAGTGGCCATCTCTGAGAAAATCAGATCAGCTTTTGTGCATTTTTCTGTGCAATTTTTGCATGAAGTCATTATAATACATTGCTGTCACATTTGTTTCACATGGAAACTTGTCTGTCATGATGATTCCTCAGTGATCAGAAGCAAAGATCACTTAGAGATTTAGACTATGTACAAAAAATTATTTGTACATAGTCTGAATCTCTAATTGATAATTAGAAGAAAAATATCCTGAGTTCATCATGAAATTGTAGCAAAGATCACCTTTGATTGTGCTTGTCAAAGTTTTTGGGTCACAGAGAGAATGAACTTCTTTCTCCATGCATTTGACTGCAGTTTCAACTCTTGTTTAAAGTAACCCATGTTTCATCAATAGCCAACTTGAAACACAAATGGTTGACCATCAATGACAAATCTGTTTCAATAATGTTGCAATGTCTAGATGATTCTGCTTCTGTCTAGGAGTCAAGCAATGAGGAAATTATAGGGTTGTAATTTTGTTATTCTGCAATTCATTTTTCAAAATATAGAATACTGATATTACTGGAATTTTGTGATATTTCCTTGCACATCACTTGATGATCCTCATCAAGAAAGTGTGCCACAAGTTTTGTGCTTTGCTTATCTGTTGACATTTTCATCCTTCTGCCCTTGGGCCATCACTAATGTTTACATGTTCTTCATGAAAATGAGTAGCCCAATAGGAAACTGATCTACAATCTACTGCCTCTACTATTCACCATAAAGTTCATGCAGAACTATGTGAATTTCTGTCAGGTTTTTCCATAAAGTTTTAATCTTAAGACGATCTTCAATCATTACAATATCTAAGGTACCATAACACTCATTAGTTCAAAATGGTATACAGTAAGATAGTAATAAACTGTGCTAATTCTTTAAGTCTTTAACTGAAATTAGCATCACTTTTCACTGGGATTGCATCATGAAGTTCATAGTGCTGCCATATTGTGCATTATTTATGAAATGTCCTCCATAAATATATTTATGAATTCCCCATTAATGCGATTCAGAAGGGGACAAGGAAAGCTGAGTTCTCACTAATGTGTTCTCATTAAAGAGTATCACATTTAAAACTCCCTTTCTTTTTCCATTGCAGATCTGAAATGTGAAAATGAAATATACTCATATTACAGTATTCAAAATAATAAAAATTAAGAGCATTTTTGTGATTGGCTTTTCTGCTTAATGTCTGAGAATAAATTAATCTGATTACAGTCCATGCCAACAATTTCAATTTTCAAACTTACATAACCTTTTCTTAAAATTCTTTGAAAAATCTGAAAAAATCAGTATTCTTCTAACTTTTTGTTCTGTTTTATATGCATGATTTCTTTTTGCATAGAAAATTTAGTTTTTAAAATACTTTACATAAAAATAGCCATTTGTCAAAATGGCAAGACTGGTGTTACATTGTTACGTTTTATTTTTTGCAAAGTCCTTATTTATTTCCAACTCTTTTATTTTTAATTTACTACAGATTTATAAATATATTTGTATGTATGTATGTATGTATATATATGAGCCGTTCACAGCCTGGCACACACATTTGTAAAATCTAAGTGACTCGTACAACATGGAATTCATATAAAACGGAAAAATCAACAGTGTTATAGGGGAGGTTGACTGTATATGCCTTGCCTGGTATGCAATGACTGGCTGAGTGCCTTGTGGGAGTTTAGAGGATATCAGACTGGATGTCCAGGTAGCATAATTGGCAATTCATTTGCACGGCAAACAGGAGTTGTGGGTTTGAGTCCTGCTCTGGGCCGATTCTTTTCTTCCAGTTTAATCTAAAATCATTTAATTAAATTATAATTATTAAATTTAATATGAGATGGTGTCTAACACCTCCCTCTAAGGTCAAATTTATCAATAATTTATAATTATTATCACCAATTTATAGCTCAATGTTATTTGGCAGTTGTATTTTTATTGTATTGTATTGGGTTTTATAAGTTATTTAAATTTTTACAAAATAAAACTCATTATACATTATTAGGAAATGCCAAAGACCATATTGACAAGAAGTACCTGTCTGATGTATACTCCATCCACAAATTCAACAAAGAATGGTATACATAGGAGCAGTGTCATGTTTTCTAAGCATTCATATTAAGGAGTATCTGAATTTCATCAAAAAGGACTTACCAACTATTGCTCTCACTGCATTTGTGTTGAAAAACAATGATTCAAGTGTTTTTCAGTTAAGCCTGCATCCTACATCCTGCTGCAGACTGGGCTCCTCTAAAACATCTGGAGAAACTAGACATTTATAAGACTTCTACTAAGAATGCAGTGATAAATTACAGAGATGTGGAGATTTTTCAAACACATGGAAGTCCTTATTTGAAATACATTTATAAATTTTTTTTATTAAAGTAAGATACATTGACATCATTATTGATGCATTCAGATTCAACCAATGGAATTGTAGTTTTTTCTCTTTTAAAATTATGTTCCATTTTGTATTTTACATTTCATTGTATTCTAATCTGAAGATGATGGTTTAAAACTCTGAAAATGTTTGTTTAATTTATTTAGTTAGTAAGGTTTTTTTCTTGCTAGATATTTTAGTATGGTTATTATNAGCTACAGTTTAATAAATTTACAAATATAATGTTTTATATTTAAAAATTTTAAAAATTCTATAATTATTGTCTACTTCCTTCGTATTATTTCATTTAATTATTTTATGAAGAATGACGCAAAATTTACATTTTAGAAGGTAATATCTATAAGTGTAAAAGTATGTGTGTTATTGAAGTCTATGAAAAACAATTTTAGGCCTTTAGTCATTTGTGTTTTTACTGTAATATGAAATATTAAGAACACAAATAACTATAGGTCTGAACTTCAGCTTTCATTTAAGAACTATACTATACTAAATGTCGAAATTTTACAATAATCCCGTCAGTCACCTACCAGAGATGCATTTTTGTCGACAAGGCTTGTTAGATCTCAACAAGATTAGATAAAACACTATTTTGAAGTAGCATGCATCGCTGTGAGGATTATATAATAATCTAAGTTTAGCTATTGAATATTTGTATTAATATTAAAATATTTTTATTTTATATAGGGTCGTAACGGATTAGGATCTATTTTTGTTTGGGCATCTGGTAATGGAGGAAGATATAGTGATAACTGTAATTAATAAAATATTAAAATATTTTTATTTACTTTAGGGTCGTAACGGATTAGGATCTATTTTTGTTTGGGCATCTGGTAATGGAGGAAGATATAGTGATAACTGTAATTGTGATGGATACACTAATTCTATATATACTTTGTCCATCAGTAGTGCAACACAAGGAGGTTTAAAGCCATGGTACTTAGAAGAATGTTCTTCCACATTAGCAACAACTTACAGTAGCGGAACACCAGGAAGAGATCGCAGTGTGGTAGGAAATAAATTTTATAAGTAAAAAATTAACTTCAAAATACAGTGGAACCTCGGTATACGTCTGCTTTAGAATACGTCCAATTCGGAATACGTCCTGTTTGGACGAAACAAATTTTGTTCGGTATACGACTTTTATTCGGTATACGACTTAATTCAATTATATGCGCCATCTATGAACAAGTATTGTAGCACTATCGGTGTACTACACCAGACTAGACATTCGCGGTGCTACGGTTTATAACTTTGTTAAATTTCTTCAGATTTTAATTTGCAAGTAACAGTTTATTTTTTTATTAATCATGAATTGCAAAATGGCAACAGAAAAATAAAAAAATGACTAGAATCACAACGGAACTGAAAAAAGAGATTGTTGAGAAATATGAAGGTGGCACGCGTGTTCGAGATTTAACTGTTGCATTCCGTATTCCGAGAACGACGATATCGACAATCGTGAAAAATAAAGACATTATTAAATTTGCTAACGTTGCGAAAGGGGTTAAATCAATTTCTAAACAGAGATCGAAGACATTAGATCATGTCGAGAAATTGCGTTTGCTTTGGATAACTGAAAAACAGTGTGCCGGCGACAGCGTATCAGAAGAAATTATTTGCGAGAAAGTTAAAAGGATACATGCTGATCTCATGAAAAATCAAGCAGAAACTAGCGAGGAAAGCGAGGTGTTTAAAGCCAGCCATTTTTTTTACATGAGAACGGATTAATCATTTTTACATTAGTTCTTATGGAAAAGGTTGGTTTGGTATACGTCCTATTCGGTATAAGTCCAAACACCAGGAACGGATTAAGGTCGTATACCGAGGTTCCACTGTATTTAAGATTAAAATTGTTTACAGCACATAACATCATTAAAATATGATATCAAATTAATTGACGTTATGTAAAATCTTAATTGAAATATTCTATTTGCATAGAATATATAGTGAAGCCTCAATAATATAATTGTTGAGGCTTACAGAATTGTGTTCATTCTCAAAATCTGTTTAATTGATTTTGATTAAACTTTGACATTTTCCATTAATTGTGATGAGGAATCCAAAAATGCAATAAAAAATGTGGGTCCATGACTTCGTTTTTGAGATATAAGGTAGTTTCACTAGTGCACATGACAAAATGGTATTGCATGAATTGTGTGACTTTGTTGTGCGATGTTTCACGATCGCTAGCTTGTCTTCTATGGGCTTATACAATTGAGTTCTTCTCAACATTTAATGGGCTGATTTTGATAATACTTTGCCATTTTCCATTAGTTGAGATGAAGAATCCAGAAATGTAATGTGAGTCTATTTAAATGTAAAAAATCCAGCAACAAATCACTTAACTTTCCCGGCAATATTTAAAATTTTGGTAGCATCATCTGTTATGATATTTCATTAAGAAAAATTGTTTGCATTTTTAATTATTATAAAATGGCAAAAAACGTAATTTTGAGACATAGATGGGTTTTATAAAAAATTGTAAATGCTAATAATGAGTAAAATCATCATTAAGTTTGACCCTGCTTGAGATAAGACACATGATCCCCTTTATCTTTCCATTCCCTGGATTTTAAACCACCAATATTTAATAGCATCAATCTTACTAATAAACAAACCTCCCTGCAAAATTTTAGAAATTTTTGGAAGCTCAGGAGTTATTAAGCTTCAAAGGGGGTGAGCAAAATCATATGCCTCACACACACACACACATTAACATCCATACATACAGAAAAAACCTGAATGTTTTTGTATTTCTCGACATTTCTAGGTCTCCCGAGTCCAAAAAATGTAAAAATCTCAGGGGTGTCATTTTTGATTGATTGGCATACTTTCCCTCTGTTATATATAACAGAGCCAGGAAAGTAAAAATAGGATTCCATGACTTCATTTTCAATAGACAAAGATATTACAGTGACAATGTCTATGTTCTCTGATTCAACTGAATGCACCTAATGGAATTTAGCTCTAGGAGTCAAACATAAAAACAGCATTGCGTGTGCTTAACAGAAAATATGTACGAAAAATGAACAAAACACAAGAACAAAACAATTGAAGGCAATTGTTTTGTTCTTGGATTGCCTCTCCATATCTGGTCAATGCAAGAATTGTCTCCCCCATAGTCTGCAGGTACAAGGATTGCCTCTTCTATGCCTAACAAGTACAGAGATTGCTTCTTTCCTTCTGGCTCTGCCTCAATTCTATCATGGTATGACAAAGTTGTGCAATGACCTAGTATCTCACATTTATATATCTTATAGTATATTTTTAGAAAACCATTTTGAAAATTTATTTTAAGATCTAACGATATAAATTAATATTAAATTGCCAGATAACAAAGACATTCTTTTTTAATTGATGCAGTTTTAAAAATCTATTATTTCATTAATTTTAAATTTTAGAGTTTTGTTTATATCTATATACAGTTTTTTGTATTCTATTTGTATAGTAGCCAGGATGTTAAAATCAAACTTTCCAAAATTTTTTTTATTTTAGGGACCAGTAGTTTTAAGTAATTTTTCTCATCTCAAATACATCATGTGTCTCTGTTACAATAGCATCTTACCATATTCATGACTATTGTACAATATTATGTAGTAAGATATTTCATTCTAATAATTAATAATAAATTTTTTTCTGTAGTCAAGGCTTGACTTATGGCACAGCACTAGGCACTGGTATATACAAGTNGTTGCTGCCTGAAGAACTGTTGAAGGTTTGAAAATGTTCATGAAATTTTCATTTTTCATTTTTTGAAGTTAATTGCATACCAGTAACAGGCTTTGGGGTACGTAATGGATGTTCATACTTTGTATAATCGTAATGTTTCTTGGTTTTTGTAGAAATAATCTCACAATACCTGTATGTTTTGGTGTATGAAGATTTACTATAACCATGACATTATGAAGCCTTTTCTTCATAAAAAAGGAAGATAAATCAAACTTTCTGTGAAATGTTATTAGTTATGTTTTGTTAATGTTGTTTTAACAAACAACATTAACAAAACATAACAAATACCACCTTACTTAAGTCATCCAAAGACTAACGTTTCCTAGTAAGGAGGGGAGGATGAGGCCTCACAGATATTTTAAATCTGCACAAACTAATACAGACATTATGAGAGTTTTTCTATAGAAAACAAGAAACATAATAATTACACAAAGCTGTAACTTCTGCAGATAAAAATAATAAACCATTAAGCCTACATAACACTGACTTGGATCTAACATAGTACAGAAAAATGTACAGATATCATCAGGCAATCTTAGGGTCAAAAGAAGCTCCATGATAGCCTCTCTAATGGTCTTATGCAGAATCACATTGACAGAACCATCAAACAGCTGGCTGCTGATGGATGCCTTTTTGGAGAAAAGTGTTCAGGATTGCCACATATGACCAAGTCATAAATACAAGAAGCAATACTTATAAACAACACTTGTGGAAAATGCCACATCATACATGAAGCTATACAACAAATCACACATCAGATTGAAAGCTTTTAATACACTTGTGAGGTCTCAACCAGAGTCTGAAACCTCAACCAAAATCTGTTTTAAAGGAAAAAGCTGTTTCAAATAAAATGCTCTTAGTAGATAAAATATTGTGAGAGAGCAGATCAGGAATTTGACCATTTTTTCCAACAATTGCAAAAACAGGAAGATAGAATGTATAATAAAAAATCAAAATGTCACACAAGTGAAGCTGGTAATATTTACAACCAGGTAAAAATGCTTGACTCTGAATTATGTACAGTTCTTAACAAGTTCAATAAACATCTTTGGCTAGTGTCCGATCTCCAGATTCCGCTTCACCTGGCCCTGGCAACAAACTAGGGACCAATTGGAAAGGTAGAGGATGGAGATCACAACCAATCAGAATGTTCGATTGGGGATGTGAAAAAGAATTACCCTCTGTCCTTGAATTCAGGCCTTTAAGAGGCCTGAATTCAAGGACAGAGGGTAATTCTTTCCACTAAGACAGCAGAGATTTTCCCACTAAGTTAACTGAAAGGATTTTCCCCAAAGACAAAGCAATTTCTCCAAGTCAAGCAGATTCTAACCAAGTTGATGAAAATGATTTCACCAGACAAGAGAATGATCTCTCCAAGACCAAAGAGCTCTCCAGCTGAGATAGGAAAACTTTCATCCTGGATACAGGAAACAACAAACTGTGTTCTTTGCATTCTCCATCAGTGGACAGTTCATATAGAACACTGATCTGCTGAGAAAGAGTGACAAACTTTGGGAAACTTTATCATTATGTGAACTTTGTATCCTGTCTGGACACTGGTAACATATCAGATTAGTTTTAAGGACCAAGGAAGGTCTCTCAACTTATGTAAGATGCCTTTTGTATTTTAGTAAACGAGTGTTAAATGTAAATGTAAATGGAGTTTGTGCCTTTGTGTCTAACGCCACCACACACATATACAGTTGACACCTTCTCGCCATCCTGAATGGCATCTCCTCTTTAATTATGGGAGTGTTGGTTGTGACACTAGAAATATCAGGTCTGTGATAAGACATCATGGGGATCCTCCACACAACTGACTACTTACATCAATATAACCAAATAGCAAATATAATAAATCAAAAACTTGTATATCAAACACAAACAAAATGTTTTGTATACACCTCAGTCACAGAAAACACCACCATACAAAAATGTATTACCAGCCATAATCACAGATAAAACAATCCATTACAACAGACCAGACATCGCATTCATTGACAAACAAAACAAAATTTGACATAATTGAAATAAACATAGATATTTCAAACATTGACAATACAGTAGAGTGTCGTTTATCCGAATCAATTGGGGACTGGGGTTGTTTGGGTAACCAATTATGTATGAAAAAATATATTAACCTATCACATGTTGAAATTTTTCTCTGTTGCATGTCGCTTCGTGTTGAATTTTCGCCGATGTTAAGTCTAACAAAAATTTTTATAATAATAATCATGGCTATTGTATTGTTAAAAATTTTCTTTATTTTGTACACACAAAATAAATATATTGAAAAATATAAAAAAAAAAAAAATTACTTTAGAAGTTAATCTAGTATCAAAAACGTTTGATTCAGCACGACACATAGTCCTCGGAAAAACACTACACAAAAGTGCCAGTGCTGCCAGCTAAAACACACCCGCCAACAAAAAAAAATATTGGAGTAGCCCAAGACATAGCTAAAGGTTGCAGCGCCACAGCACTAGTGGAAATTTAAATTTGCTGACTGGAATGCTTTCAGTTAACTGATGTTT
>NW_019384530.1:559820-599671 GCF_000671375.1 Centruroides sculpturatus | reverse complement strand
TTTTTAGGTGACAGTTGATATGGATATGTCTTATTTTGAAGGCTTGAGAAATGGAAGAAAACCAAATCCTTTTACCCTTTGTACTCGCTCTCATACTGGTACCTCAGCTTCAGCTCCAATTGCAGCAGCTATCTGTGCTCTTGCTTTAGAAGCAAAGTAAATAAATTTACCATTTTTATAATACTAAAATTTTGTGTGTACTTAAGAAACTTTAAATATAAGATTTTAAGTAGTCTTGAATAAATACATTTATAATATATTAAAATTAATTATTGGCAAAAAAATTTTTTTAGTCGTTTTCTATCTTGGCGAGACATGCAACATTTAGTAGTATTAACTTCTCGTCCAGAACCTTTATTACAAGAAACTGGCTGGCAGACAAATGGTGTTGGAAATAAAGGTAAAATTATAAAATTAAGTTATATATATAATGTCATTATAAAATATTATTTTATAAAGTAATTTAAATTTTTTATTTTTATTTAGTGAGTCATAAATTTGGCTATGGTTTAATGGATGCTACTGCCATGGTGAAATTAGCAAAACAGTGGACACCAGTTGGAAAGCAACATATCTGTAATACTCCTGTTGATAATACTGAAAGGTTATTTTAGTTTTAGTTGTTTGTATCTACTTGCTTGAATAAGTTATTTCAGTATTTTTTTACTTATGTTCAAGTTTTATATACAATTAAAAAATATTTTATTATATCAGAAATATTTTCTTTATATTCATTAATTCATTGAAGAACACTGAATGTATTTGAAAGTATAACATTCTTCCACTTATATCAAGAACTATTATGTTTCTAAAATTTTGTTAACTAGTGGATCAGCATCTGAATAAAATTTACTAATTCCTTCGTTGAAATGAGCAATCCTACAAACTCCATATTAATAGTTATTTTGTACAAGCATATTTTACTAATACAGTACTTAAAAGCAATCATCTAAGACATCTAAAAACAAATATTGCCTTAAAGTGAAACTGTCTTTTACCATTTGCCACTGCACAAAAACCTGAGAACATATTTACATAATCATTGTGTGCAATAACATTGTATCTAAAAATTGATGCAAAAATATTTTATCTATTTATTTATTTAGTTTTAACCCTTCCCCCTGTGGATGCTAAGAAGTTCTTTTTTAACAAGACCATTATGGGTTTGACCAGGTCCACATTGAGACAGCCTGGTGGTAAAGGACAGGACCCAGTATATCTGGATGGACCATTCCCTGAAAAATTTCTGGAGTTTTTCAACCTGTCTGGATTTGATCTCAGGTCTCCAAGCACTGGGTTGCCATCCAAATTGCTTGGCTATCTGGCCATCCAAACAAAAGTAAAAATAATAAGAGGGTTTTTGTGCTTTTTTTTTATTTAAGTGTAATGCAAATACCAAAAATAATAAACATGGATATAATTGGAAAGCATTGTATTGGTAAAGTGACATAAAGCAATAATTATGGAATATACTACATTTGTTCAAATAATTTGTCACCACATAGAATGCATAATATATTTAAAAATTGCCAATTTATTAAAATGAAATTTTAACTTAGTGCATATAATAGATTTTTCTCTAAAAATATATAAAATGGAAAAAGCATAGATTAAAGATAATCTTTATGCTAAAACTATATTCTAATGGTAAAAGAATAGATGTTATTATTATTAATTTAATTGTTTTTAGTTTGTTATTAGATGTATATAGGTATCATGAAATTCTTAGAGATTATATATAACATTAAATTAGTATAATACAAAAGAAAACATAAATTTTTACAGTATGTGTATTACAGAAACACTCTTAATACTTCCCAGTTCATAGCCCTCAGCTTTTACTGAGGGCTATGAATAACTCTGCAAAGGGGAAAGTTTTTAAATATATATCAATTCAAAATTTAATTTTTTTTTGTTTAAAGACAGTTATGTCTTCTGTTTACTATTTAAGACATCTTCAACAAAGAAAAGACAAATATTCCTATAAAATTTATTTTACAAGAAATCTTGTAAAATTCACATTGGAGACACTATTAATTAATGTTTGTTTAAATAAATATGAAATTTTATAGTTTCTTTTAAATCTCTGAATGTTATAAATTTAATTTTTTTTGAAGTAATAGTACTAGTTTGTAAGTTTAATTTAGAGAATTTATAAATGTAGTTATTTAATTTCAGAGTTATTCCAAATTCTTCAGGAGAAGAACTTAAAGTTAGTTTATATACAAAGGCATGTGCTGGAAGACCTAATGCTGTGCGCTACTTAGAACATGTTCAAGTTTTAATTTCTCTTTATTATAAACCACGTGGAAATCTTCATATAAGATTAATATCACCTTCTGGAACATCATCTAGTGTACTTTTACCAAGACCAAGAGATACTGAAGATGGTTCTCTTAATAATTGGCCCTTATTATCTGTGCATTTTTGGGGTGAACCTGCTGAAGGAAAATGGACCCTTATCATAAATACGGAATCACATAGATCACGTTCCTACGGTAGAAAAAAATATTTTATCCAAAATTATTTTTAAAGGTTTGATTATACAAAAATATTTAATTCATATTTAATTTTAAAATTATTAGGTCCAGGAAAATTACAGAAATGGTCTCTTATTTTGTATGGAACTGAAACTCCACCACCTATTCACTTGTTGAGAAGTAACCACCCTTATCGTTTTAATCCTCTTATAAGAGAGACATCAGAAAATAGCAAGGTAAGCTTTCATACATATTAAAATTTTAGAATCTAATGAGTTTTTTATTGTAATTATATTTGAATTGTAGTAAGACTTGAATACATTTGCTTTATTTAGACAAAAAACTATATTCTGGAATTAAGCTTCATTTGCTATAACTACATTTTTAGTATAATTGTAATTATTATAATTATTGTGTGCACATGTGGATTGCATTGAACATGCTTAATTCGTATGTTTTAAATTCTTTAAAACATGTTTATCATCTAATACAAAATGACTTACATAGCTCCAGGCAATGGAATGTATCAAGTATAAGAGAGATATTTCTTGGATATGTTTTGGCTGGAGAAACATCTGAAACACTTTAATATGAGAATCTCTTTATCATTTTTTGCTTATTTTTGAAAATCTTTCATTAATTATGTAAAAATATGACCTAATATTCTTTCAGGGTTTGTTCAACATATAAAAATTTTTATTTTTAATTAAACTTTTTAATAAATAAATGGTGTGTACATTTATATTTTTCTTTTATTTATTACCATCGTGATTAAACACATGTTGAAAACTTTGTATTTACAATGTGATAATGTCAGTATATATGCATGTATTATATATTATTCATACCATTTATACATGTATGCAGTGGTGATATTCAGCGGGTTCACACAGGTTCGGCCAAACCCGTTGTTAACATTTTCAAAGTTTTCCGAACCTTGTTAAACATATGTAACATTTCTCAATGGTTTGATTCTTTTAAAAATATTAAAATATACGTATTATACTCTGTAACACTACTAAACTAGAGCCTTCCGATGCACTATTTGAGCGAAAAAAAAAATTGTTAAGGAAAAATTTTCTGTTAGCGAACCCTTTGTTAAATATTTCGAATGTCATCACTGCATGTATGTATGTGTACAGTGAGTGTAATTAAACTGATGGTAATTAGAACATTGTGGTGGGGATCTGGTGAATATATTGTGGCAAGACACGATGAATGTCGTACTTTATTTTATGCTTTATTTTATTTAATTTTAGCATTTATAAACATATGTATTGAGATTTATTTTTAATCTGGGTTGCATGAGGATCTATCAAGATCAGTACAAATGTAAAATAACTGTTATCTTTTGTGATTCTCATTACAAATTGTATTAACCAAGATATACATATAATGATAAAACTCGCATTACTTTCACTTATCTTAAACTTAAGAAGACAGTTGTTAGAGTCCAAAGACTTGGAGAGATACTTCTAGTCCCAAAATGGTGGATAGTGTCAGTTTAATATTCGGTGGTATAAAAATGGGAATAGTCAGGCAATCCTTCTTTCTCATCTCAGAGCCTCATACAGCCATCAGAAATGTTACAACCTGGCAATCTTCCTCTTCCTTCTCCTTGTTGAAAGTGTCCTCTGTCATCCTTCTACACTCAAAAAGGAAAGTGTCCTGTATTCTCCTGTCTACTTGTATATACAGTGGTGCCTCGTATAACAGACGCTGCGAACAACGGACTTTCTGTTTGACAGTTATGTGACTCAAGCAACGGACTGGCTGCGAACAACAGACTTTCCATTCAGCAGTTACATGAGGCAAACAACAGTCTTTCTGCGAACAAGTGCGAATGATGTTTCCACTCGTTTGCTGTTGTCAATGACAATCTGCTATTTTTATAATATATTAGTATTATTAGAATATATTATTAGTATATCTGAAGTACAGAGCTCCCGTTGGGATTTGGCTTGCTCTCTTGTTTATTACATACAGTACATCACCTCAGTGCAGGGTATTTACATTTATTCAAGTGTTGTGCAAATCATGGCTTCTAAAAAAACAGAAAGGTGATTTCAATTGAAACAAAGCAAGAAATCATCAGAAGGAGTGAAAGTTGACAAAAACTTCCTTGTCAAATGGGGAGAGGTTCAGGAGTTTACCAACACTCATTATCCAAACAGAGCTGAGGCCAACAGGATCAATGATCTCTACAATGACACCCTTGCCCGTCATTTCCGACAGGTGTTGAAGAAGAGAGAGAAACAGACCACCTTGGACATGTTTTTCAAGAAGCCAGCTGCCAAAAAACAAAGGATGGAACAAGAGGAGTTGACCCTGCAAGCTCCGGTAGCCTCTCCTGAATCTGACTCCGATTAAAAAACAATAAAAAGAGACCTGCTGCAATGTGTAAAAAGTCTGTATCTGTATGAATGTGTAAAGAAGGTGTTCCTCCACCTCCTCCTCACTACATCTGACTACACAGCATAATTGGTGACTGCTCCATTTTCATTTTTTTATGGTACAGTATGGTTATTTTATTTTGTGAAACAAATTATATGTTTTAACATGTATTTCTATGGGAAAATGCGTTTTGTATAACGGACTTTTCACTTAACAGACATGCACTTGGAATGGATTAAGTATGTTATACGAGGCACCACTGTATTCTTTTTCTCCCCTGCTGGATTTATTAGCCTTTTAGGCAGGGACAGATCTAGGTTTTTCGGGGCCTACGGCTTATTGAAGTCCAATATGGCCCTATTTTTTATTAATATAAATAATACTATAAATTATCATTATTATTATATTATTAATACTAGTTATTTTTACTATACGATAAGTACTCATTGTTAATGAAAAAGTATTAAAAATTTATGATGGTAATTCAGTTTTTGTGGGGCCCTTGACACTTGGGGCCCAGGGCTTAAGCCCTATTAGTCCCTATGTAGATCCGCCTCTGCTTCTAGGCAACATAGCATCAAGACAAAAAAGAAAGGCAGAGAAAGTGAAAAGACAAAAGAGGAGAACATTATAGAAATATACAGTGTATAAGCAATTAACTATAAGTATATTTACATATAATTCATGACAGTTGACTGTCACAGTATTTCACAATTGCTATTTTAATAGAAATGTATAAAAGATGATGACTTTTCAATGGTTTTATTTTTATATCAATTGTTATTTTTTATTGTTTAATTAATATGTAATAAAGTTTTAAGTGTAATATCTTAAGATTGATATCTTAAGATATTACACTTAAGATATTTTTCTAATTATTTATTGAGAAAATTAAATTCTAGATTGTTTAGATTCCTAGATTCTTTCTTCTTATAATTAGCAATAAACAATTTATTACTACAGCTCTTTTTGAATTTCATTGTTTGTATGTAACTGCAATAACTGAAACTATTTTATTAGTCTATACAATAATTAGTTTGGATTAGTGGGATTGCACTTTGTTTGTTTTTTGTATATCTGCACAATATTTTCTTAAAGTTTACAATGAATTTGATATAATATAAAATTTGATATATAGATAGTTAAATGAAGATAATAATTAGTATGACAAAAAAGTTGTGCAAAAAACAGTTTGATAAAGCTGGATTTTAAATTTAAATATGGGCTGTTTGGTGGCCAATATAAATGCAAAATATTTTTGTTTAGGAACCATTAGCCTACTGTTTTAGTATGGTGGAAGATGCATTGTCATCTTTATAGATAAAGTCAGAGTCACCAAAGTGTTCCTCTGCTGTTTTTAGCACAAAATTGTCTAAAATTCCAAGTAAACCTGTGCATTCACTGTAGTGTTAACAATTTCCAAATATCCAGGTCCTGCTGCAGTTATGGTACCCCAGACCATAACTCCATTTGGAAATTTTGTTTTTGAAAGAAGGCATTCTGATAGAAACTTTTCATTGGGTTTTCTCCAAACTTTGTTACCATTGTTATCTCCATATGCAATACAAATACATGACTTGTTGGTGAATATAACTTGTTTCCAATTCATCAAATCCCAATTCTAGTAAGCTTTTTTCCTGTGCAGATAGTTTTTTTATGCTTCTCAGTTAGATATGGTTTCTGCTTTGCTTTTCTTGATATGTAGCCATATTCATTTAACCTTCTGAGAGTTGTTTTTCAGATACATCTGTACCAGCTTTTTTCCGTTCAGCATTTATCTCTCTGGATGACTTAAATCTTCCTCCTTTAACAATTTTGATGAGATTTCTGTCTTTTTGTGCCATAGATGCGGGTGCATCCACATCTACATTGATTGGAGACAGTTCCTTGTGCTTTATATTTAGCTATAATTTTATAAATACTGCAATTTGTGTACATTGTATGTGTTTTGTAATTATCTTCTGCTTTTCACCATGCTTGTAATATGAAATTATCAACTATTTCTTTGCACTACTCAATTCTGGTGTTTTTGTCACAGTTTTAGAATGCAAACATTAAGCATGATTACATTAAGCATGATTACAGTTTTGCAGATTCAATTTTGAAGTGTGATATTATGCAATAATAGTGTTACTAAATTAATTTTAATATGGAACATGTCCATCATATTTTAACTTATGTCCATGCTATGTTAGTATTCCATATTTTTGTCTCTACTCTTGTGTGAACCGCCGGGGAGGATGTAGGTCTCCCGATCCGGCAACAGGTCGTTAAACCCTTCTCACTGGTCAGGATGGATAAAATTTTTCCCGTCCCCGCCGTAACAGGATTAAAGGTTTCGGGTCGAGTGGCGGAGGGAGGAGTGCGTCGGTAAGATGACCGGCGATATACGAGTAAAGATGACACCACTTTAACAGGATAACAACGATTTATTAGCTACATAGAGATTACAATAACCAATTTCAAAAGGGAAAATCTGAATCCCTGAACCGCGAAGGACCGAGAGAGAGTTCACAAAAATAAGGTCCATACCTCTTTATGTCTTTGAATATTCTTAAGGAAAAAGGTTGTGATATCCAACGATGTGGTAGAATTAGGATAATAATTCTTCTTCCGGACACAATATCGTATAGGACACAGTATATAAATAGGACACAATATTCTTAGGACACAGTTGTAAAAGTGACGGCGAATGAACGACTCCCCGGAGAAGGGGAAGGAAGGGGTTTTTATAAGTTCGGCGTGGGAGAATGGTCATGTGACCAATTGTTGTGAGGTAAAAGGTATGCAGATGGGTCAGAGTTGTTCCCGGGACCATGCTAACTATAAACTTTAGCGTTGGAATGTGGGATTAGTTTCGAATTGAACGGATGTTTATGTCGAACATAAACGAAAAGTTTTTTTTTTCCCGTTAGGTTCCACTTTAAGTTAAAGGAAAATTTAATTAGATTTTAAGCAAATACAGGACAATTGATCGACAAATAGTCGACAAAAATTCCGGATTTCACACTTGTGTGGTGGTACGCCATGTCTTTGTACATAGGGGTAGATATAAGTTTTATTCTTCCTAAATTCCTTTGTCTTTAACGTCTGTTTCTAGAACTTTCTAACCTATTCTTTTTCTATGGGTGGGGACAACCTTTGTCCAAGGACAAAGGGGATACTAAGAAGCCCTGAGGCCATCAGTAAAAACGAACAGGACACTTTTGGGTCAGCGTCCGAGGTGAACAGACGTAGGAAAGAACAAGCCAAAGTTTGTCGCCTAGTGGGACAAAAGGAGAAGGCTTGGAAGTTGTCTGTGAGCAGACAAATTAGAAGGACACCCAGATTAAGGCTTCAAGAACGCTTTGAATTCTCAAGAAACAGAAACGAGAGGAAGGAAATTGACTCAAGTTCCAATATAGAGAAGATCAGAGACTGCCAAATTTACCTGGGTACCCCCACAAATCTGTCCTTTATACTTGTCTCTTCTCTTCATATCTCTTAATTTCTTCACCCTTCTTCCTTAGTATATAAGTTAGATTAAGGTCATTTAAGTTAGTTGTAATATCTCTCAAACCATAAATTTTCATTGTCGCGAACACGTGTCTCTTGCCTGTGAAAGCATAAAGAATATGTTGGACGGCGTCGAACTTATGTGCGTACTATAGTTTGGGATCAAGCGTGTTTAGTGTAAATGAACCAGGTGTAAGAAGGACCACGTAACCGTAGTAAAATAAAATCCTGTTTAATTTATAGTTACTTCTTTGTCATCCTTTTATTTGTCCTCCACACCACTACACTTGATTAGTAAATGAATCACATTTTCTTTTATAATGCATAAAACTGATTTTATTTTAGCACATATTTATGCAAATATATCATCTCAAAATTTGCAAAAGCAATCAACAAGCAAACATTAAATCTTTTTTAGAACTTGCCTTTGAAATGTTGTGATGCAGGAATTTATAACATTATTCCATACTTTTGATCAGGGATTGTAGTTATATGGCAGCTGTGAAAAGCCAATTTTTAACTATAAATTACGAAAAACTGATTGCATAAAAATTATGAATATAAAATTCATTTCCATCATTTTTTATACTTCTATCAACTGTCCCTTCTTTCTGGTCTGAACCATCTATAATTATGTTATCCAGGTGATCTACAATTTATAAGTGAATCTGTCTACTTCTGGATCTGTCTATCTATCAGGGGACATTATACAATGTAAGAAAGTATATATAGATCTCTTAAAAAACGAACTGATTGATACAAGTTAACCTGACAATGTGTTTTCAGTGGCAATCTGTGAGATGTAGTATATTTTGCAGTCCCTCTAGGTTATATAATGTTTATTTTAATTCTAGCAATTTTCTGTATGTGCTACTATAGATAATATAAAGAAAATTGTTTATTATAATAGATTTATTCTGTTGATAATAGTAGATTGAAAATTAAAATCTCTCATCTGTGACATATATTATTACCATTCAATTCATAATTTCAGTTTTACTTGAAATTATTGATTTCTCTGAAATTGTTTTAAAACATTTATCAGTTTAGTATTACTTCATTTATGTTAAGACATTTTTTAAATGTTTGAATTGTCATTATTTGAATATGTTAAGATTTGTTATATTTATATACTGTTGTTGAAGTATTGTAAATGGCAATAATTAGAAGAATACTACAATTTCAGGTGTTATTAAACTATTTCATTTAACCTATAGTTTTATAAAATATACTTTATATTGTAAATATGCATATATCAATATATATATATATATATAATTGCTTAAGTATTTTTATACATTTTCTAATACAAGTTGTTTAAGTGTTGTTTTTATAATCTTTTCAGAATCCTTGTAAAACTGAAGATGAAAAAAGTGGAAAAAAGTTTTTTGATCCAGAATCTGGGTAAAAATTAATAATCTATATAATAATTCAGAGATTACAAATGATTAGAAATGAATTAGAAATTGATTAGAAATTTGCAATACAGAGTTGTTAAAACTTAAGTTCTTCTACTTAGAGGGTTCTATAGCATGTTCTAAGGCTCCAAATAAAATGAAATTTAAACATCAAATACTTGAAATAATGTGCTCACCGTTTATTGAAAAAAAATAGTACAAAAAATTTCTAATAAATGGCACTTTAGCAAAAGAAATCACTTGAAAAGCTTTACAAATATTCATTATGGCCTCCACTGTTGTCAACAATATTTTTCATTTATAATATGGTATGTTCTAATGCAAAATGCAAGACATCTGCTGGAATGGACAGAACATGACATATAATGCAATCCTTCAGCTGTTCTCTGACAGTGACATCTTTCAAGATACACCTGGCTCTTCAATAAAAAAAAATCCTATAACCATAAGTCATATGAGGTGAGTGAGGTCAGGTGATCAAGGAGGATAGGTTGTATGGAAATAACAGCTGATAATCCATCATCTGTAAAATACTGCCCTAATAAATTTTGAAGACTGGATGATGTGGTGCGATGCACAATCTTGCATGAATATGATTTCTTGAATGTACCTGCATTGTTGAAGCTCTGGTATTACAAAATTCTCCAACTTATCATGATACTGCTGTCCAGTTACAGGAATAGGTATAGGGCCAGTTTGAGTAACCTCTTCAAAATATTATGGCCTACCAATGAACAGAGCCATAAATCTACAGCACACAGTCACCATTGAAGAATGCAATGAGCTGTCTGGAATAATTTGAGGATTTTCTAATGCCAAAATGTAACAGTTATGGGCATCAGTCCAAAGAATGTTCCACGGCCATGGGATAGCAATTGAAATCCTCACATTGAAATGAAGCACAAATTTTACACAAATTTCTACAGATTGCAACTGCAATCTGTAGAAATTTGCTGAAGATTCTCTATCCTGTAAAGATAGTATCACAACATTTGATACTGCACTAGTCTTAAGTGTCATATGGCATGTTCACCTCATGGGCAATGGCTGGTAAACTTACACAACCACATGGAGATTGATTAGACAAATCCATAACAGCCATAGCCATATCTTCAACCCAGGAGGGTCTGCTTGTTTTTGATCTCTACATGGTAGAATGTGAAGATGTCCTGTTATTTCAAATTTATCAATCGTTTTGTGAACAGCATGAGCAAATATTGGTCCATGCCTTATGAGCTTCTGATGCCTGAATTTTCTAAGAGCCACAATTGCATTGTTATTGTTCTGATAGAACAATTTGACCTAACAGTACTTTTTTTGCAACATTAGCATTGCTCATGAAGTGGAGGTAAGCACCAATGCTTTTGACGGGATTACAAAACAAAATGTACCAACTTTATTGTGCTTTGCATGTAGTTTTGAAAGTTATCACATTACTAACATTTTCAGTTCACATCTAGGACCTTCTTCAGACATATCTTGTAAAACAATTCCTTCTGGTGCTGGTGGTGGTGTATTTTTCATTTGGCTTCAATGTATTTGAATTTTGAACATTTTCATTTTATGAATTTTTAAACATGTGCACATGCATCGTTTATTATAGTGCTGGGTCATACATAACTTTCCATGCCTTTGAGATTTGTTTTTTATCTTTAAAATTAATTGAAAGGCCCTAGCAGTCTGCTATAAAAAATCTCCAATTCCTCCAAATTTCTAAGTTGATTTATATGGCAGATTTGTCGTATTAGGGTAGCCTGTTGTAGTCTGATGTAATCCCATTCTCACTGGCATATATAGCTAAGACATTATATGCCAAAAGGAATCATTTTAAAGAAGGTGTTAGACGAGACTGAAAATGTTAGTAACATGATAACTTTCAAAACTACATGCAAAGCACATTAAGGTTGGTATGTTCCATTTATAATTAACACTTTGTTTAGTGGATTGTTTTTATTGAAAGAGCTTACATTCCGATTTCTTTTAGAGAGCTAAGTAGTCAACATTAGACAATTTACATAAAGCTGTTGTTACAGCACCACCTATCATCAAATTTTTGTACTAATTTTCTTTCAATAAATGATGAGAATATTGTTTGAAGTACCTGCTGTTTAAATTTCATTCTATTTGGAGCCTTAGAACATGCTACAGAACCCTCTAAGTTAATTTTTAACAACTCTGTCAAACAAACTCTGTCTAACAAATCCATTATAAGCAATTAATGCATGCTTTATTTTCAAATTTCAAAATAAATAAATTTTTCTTAAAATAATGGAAGTTTTAAGTTAAAATAAAAGTTATTTAAATATATTATATTAAATCCTGCTTGGAGCTATAATGGGTGTACTAATTTATTATTTAGCTTAAAGATAAGCTGTTAGGCAACCATCTCATGTTAATTTATAATTAAATTAAATAATTTGAAAGTTTCTGGAAGAAAAGATCAATCTGAATTGAGACTTGAACCTGTATCTTTCCCGTATCTTTGTAGATATAATTATCAGTTGCAATAACAAGATCTCTATTTAACTTTTGCTTCCAGACCTATAAAAATCAAACCCATATAACAATACTGATTAATATGTAGTTATGTATTTATATTGGAGCTCTCAACTGTCCACTTTTTATGAGGACAATTAGCTTTTTGAGGGCGCTGTTTGTCTGTCTGCTATGTTTAGCATTTGTTTGCTTTTTTCTCCGCTATTTCCAATTATCAATGGGAATATTTGGAACAGTGAAATTGCATTGGTTTTTGAAAAGTAAACATCATCCATTTTATAAAATAAAAGATTAACAAATTTGTTACAGTAATATAATGTAAAAGAATAAACATAAAAATAAAGAATAATAATATAATACAGTAAAATAAATAAAAATTAAAAAAAGTATTTTATGACAGATTATATGCAAGAAATTATAGCAATTTTTAAATATTTCAATTTACGAATTACATTTAATTTTTTTAATAGAAAATGTGTAGAAGAATGTCGTGATGGTAAATTTGAAAATAAAACATATAATATTTGTTCTCCTTGCAACTTTTCATGTTTAAATTGCTTTGGTCCAAATTCTGATAATTGTTTATCTTGTATAAAATCATATTACCTTCAGGAAGATTTCTGTGTGCAAGACTGCTCTGATGGTTATTACAAAGGTATTTATTAGTATTTTGTATTTATAATAGTATTTAGTATTAATAATTATTTCTATAAAATAATTTTATAATTGATTCACCTGATTAGTAAAAACAATTAATAGTTCATTTTTTTCATTAAAATAATTAAATATTTAATAATGACTATTAAACATGTGTAGGTTAATTATAGTAAAATAATTATATTTATGATTGAAATTTTAAAAATAAAAGCAGCAGAGTTAATGCTACAATATCATTCAAATTAAATAGCACTTTTCATTTATAAGTTTAGAGAGTTAAATTTCAAGATCAATTTTTTATTTCTTGTTAGTTGAGTTGGTAATACTGATATGCCAACTGTGACATAGACTACACAATCAAGACTATATTTATTATAAGGGAAAAACATTCTTTTGAATTTGCATGTTTTTAAATTTTTTAAAGTGAAAAAATGATTGACCAAAGACCAAATAAAATTTTCTGATAAATTGAGTAAGACAATAATATATTGAGTCTTCCATATCTAAAACTATCATTATAAAATGGCAGAACAGGTTTCATGAAGGAAGTGAAGTAATAAAAAATTATGAATGATGCGGGACACCAATTATCAAGAAAATTGGTGAGAATGTTAAGAAACAAATCCTTACCTTGATAAGTTTTCATCCATCCTGCAATCGATCTTAAAAAATTTTGTGAATGAATCAGAAGACAATTTTTAATTCATTTATAATGATAGGATACAAGACTTTATGTGTTGTGTTTTCAAAAATTAAAAAAATTACCTGAAAAGAAGACATTCTGTAGATGATGTGAAAATAATCATTAGCTCTTTCAAGCAATAGAAGATAAATTATATAAAATGTACCAAATTAGGAGGGAATACTTTGAAACTTTTTAATTGTTTATGTTAGCAAATTTTAAAAATTTGTTTTAATTATAATGTTGAAACTTAGTTGTCCATTCTTATATTCATGAATTTATATTACTATTTTGAAAAAAAATGCAATTTATTGATCGTTATAATAATTTTTTTCAATAATTAATATATAATATTATTGTATTTGAAATTTTAATTTTTTTTCTTGAATAAAATATATCAAATTTTATTTGTTATTTTTGATTTCTTCAAGATTTGAAGAAAATAAGATTAAATGTTTTATAAAAAATATGATACTCTTTCAAAAGAATGGAAATGTTTCTGAATAAAAATTTATTTTGATTCCTGAAAAATCTAAAAACAGGTTTATAAAAATAAAACCATGGATGAAAAAGTCACTTTAAAAATAATTAGAAACAACAGTAAAAAATTTTTATGTTTACTTTTTCATCTCTACAATACTACAGGAACAATAATGAGATGAGTTGATCTGGTTTTGAAGGCTGTTTTCTGCCTTAGTTTTTCATGTGGTTTTATTTTTAATTAATTTTAATTTTATAATGGTGCTGCCACCAAAGAGACATTTCAAACAATATTTTGCATATTGAGGCAGAGAAGAACTCCCAAATAAACATTGGCTCTGCTACGTGACTTTATTGTTCTTTGTGGTGAGATAAGGATTATACAAAGACATTGAGTTTTTCCTTTTCTATTTTTGAAATAGAGACTGATTAATTTTATTTAATCAGGTAAAATATTATTAACTTTGCCATTTTTGTTCTTGACAAAACATCATTTCTTAAAATTATTCTATTAGATTTATTTTAATACATATTTATTTTTCAATGTATTGAAGATATTTTAATTATTCATTTTTGCAATATTATCAATGTGTATTTTCTTTCAGAAGTACATATTCATTTTTTCAATGAAATAGTTAATAAAAGACCATATTTTATGTAAACAATCCATAAGTATTTTCATTATTAAATTTCCATGCAAAGTAAATAATTTTTTTTATTTTAATATAGAAAATTCTGGATTTTATAAAATTTAATTTTCATATTTTTTTGAAATTTACAATACCAAACAAAATACCTTTCTAATACAAATTTTTAATTTTTCAAAAGGTGTGTAGTATCCATAGGCCTTATGTTATAATAATTTTGTTAATCTAAACGTTTAGATTTTAAGTTTTTTATTGATTCTATTTATTGTTAATAATTTAATTATTCTATAATTACATGAAATTGTATGATTTTGAAACTAAATTTTGTATATTTTGAGGTTATGATGCTCTATACTTTTAAATATCTACAAAACATCAATATTATATTTTTTAGTTGATTTGAACAACTCAAAATTATTTATTAATCAGTCAGAATTAAATAAATTGAAAATTATTTATTATAGATATTGAATAATAATAATAATAATGAATTCATAATATTTCTAGTTTTGTGCTTTTACTTCACTTTATATTGACAATATTATTAGAATTTTTACTTTGAATTTAATAAGATTCCTGTGACAGACCATAATTTTTATGATTGATTTGAAAAATTTTGATAATATGGAAGTTAAACTTACCAAGACAAAAATTTATAAGTTTATAAATATACTATAAAAATAAAAAGACTATTTGAATGAATGCATAAAGAGTAATTATTGGTCTTTAAGCTGGTAAGCCACAATATTTACAGATAAGCGTTCCAAAGAGTTGGCATACCAGCATACACATTGATCAATGAAACTTTTGTAAGGATGGTATGCTGATGATGTAAATTTTTACAACAATTGGCATTTTAATGAATATCTGTTTCTCGCTTTGGTTGGCCTGTAGTAGAAACATGAAAGATAAATGAAATTTTTAAAAAAATCTTATTCAAAATGTTAAAAAATACGTTAATATTTCCACGACACACCTGAGGCACTCTTGTGACACATTTGTGTATTTTTTTTTTAACCCTTTCTGCCCTGTGGGCCCTAAGAGGGCTTCTTTAAGCAAGCCCATTGTGGGTTCAGCCAGATCCACAGTGGGACAGTGGGGCAGTCGGATGGTGAGGGATGAGGCCAATATATCTGGATGGACCACCCCCTGAAAAATTCCTGGAGATTTTTTGACTTGTTAGGATTCGAACTCAGGTCCCCCAGAGTGGTAGGCTGCCACCTAGACTGCTTGGCCATTTGGCCATCACACTTGTGTATCATGGTATGTGGGTTGGGAAACACTGCTCAGCCAATTTTAATTTTGGGCCTTTTTTAAAATCAGTTAGATGTGGATTTATGAAAAATTCATCTATAGTGTCTAATTATTAATCATTATCATAATTATTTCACATATAATAAAAGATGATTTAAATATTTTTATGAAAATTTTCAAATAATTTTTGAATTTCTGTAATAAATAAAAATACATAGTGTATTAAAATGTTTAATTAGTTTTACATTTAATTCTAATAATTTTCTTAATTTTTAAAAGAAAATTTAAAACTTATAATGGAATAATATTTGTAATAAATCTTTTTATAAAAATAATATGGATAAAAACTAATAAAAAATTGCTTAATTTTTTTTTATTTAAAACATTTTTTAAAATTTGGCATTTATTCTTTAATAGAAAATGCTATTATTATTACCTGTATATATATATTTTTTTTAACAGATGAGGAGACAAATGAGTGTTTGCCTTGCATTAGTCAATGTATGTTATGTGAAAATAATCCTTCGTATTGTCTGAGTTGTAAAATTGGATTATATTTATTTGAAAATCATTGTGTCCCAGAATGTCCAGAACATACTTATCATGATTCAGAACACAGGTATTTTTCCACTGTTTTAATTTTAAAAATTACTGATACATAATATGAATTTATATTAAAATATTTGAAGCAATTATTAAAAAATATTGATAAAATGATAAATTTAAAATATATAGTTGGAGTAGATTGATTAAAAAATATAAAACAGGAGGAGCTCTAATTAAAATGTAACAAAATAATTCATTAATGTCATATTTGGCATAGTTAGTCAATATTCAATAAATCATTTGATAAAAGACAAATAAATATTAATTCAAGAATACATACACACACATACAAAATTAAATCTAAAGTAATTTCATGAACAGCAATTTATTGAATTGATTAGTATAAATCATGTAACATGTTAAAGTATATAAAATATTATATAAAATTGTATACTAGTAATAGTTATGTGATTTGAATAAGATTTCTCATTGTGCAGTATAATCTCATCAGTAATAAATTTCTTTCCATGCCATTCTTATAGTCTGAACTTTACAACTGCAACAATATTTGTGATTTTGATAGTTAATTTAGCAGTAGTTAGAATGGGATACTCTTGTCTTTGATGAATAGAACAGGTAGAGGTTTATCAAGGTAAGATCTTGGAAGTGAAATAGCCATGCAATTGTGCCACTCACAAAGTCAATAGTCTGAAAAATGCCAAAAGAACATTGTACATTTGTGATAGTATGGTGGAGCACCATACTGTTGATTGAAACAAGAAAAATTTTTTTCTATCATGATATGGAAATGAGTTACTTCTGGAGCATATCCTGACTATCTGGAGCATACATGTAACCTGTATATTTTTTTCAAAATCACAATACAAAAAATAAAATTGACTTTTAAGATTTCCATGGATATGCTGTGTGTGTAAGATGATGTGTGCTTTCCTAAATCAACTTGTACTAATTCATTTTTCTCACAAGTGAAATGTCTATTTGTCATTGGAAATTTAACATTTAAGAAAGTTTTAATTCATATCAATGTAATATAACATTTCAGCATAAAATATGTAATGCTATTCCTTATCTGTTTTATGGATAGCTTGAAAAATTTACAATTTGTGCAGTTTTAGGTGTAAAATTTTTTCAAAAATATTTCATACAGTTTTTATTGTAAATGAAATTTATGATTGATACACATTTATTTTGATTGATTGTAAATCTTGCTTGTAATTGTACCACTGTTTTTTATTTACTTGTTTGGAGTCTATCAGCTTTCTTTGTGTAGCATACACTGCATCATGTCTTAAAAAATTTTTGTTCCATTGGTATATAGAGTTTCATCAGAAGATTTCTATGGTTTGTAGTATGAAACTTCCTTACATTGTAAAGTTTGTTGGAGAAATCAAAACATGCATTAAGCATGGTTTGCATTTGCAAATATCATTTTAGATTTCTCTGAAGAAGTACCACAAAAATACTATAATGTTATTTCTATATTATAAGTTTTTGGATATCTATTTTCTTTCCATTTTTGCTAACTGAAAAATAGAAGTCTTTATTGGAAAAAATGACAAATGTATTATAAGGATTCATATATTGCAGATTACATGAAATTTCTCTAAATAAGATATGGTCTTCCAATTAAAAAATCCAGCAACTAGTTGCTTAACTTTCCCCAGAAACATTTAAAACTGATGTGTAATGCCATCTGTTATGATATTTTATTATTAAAAATTCTATATATATATATATTTAATTATTATAAAATGGAAAAAAGCTTAATTTTGAGGGTAGGAATGGATTTTATAAAATATTGTAATTGATAATAACAAGGAAAATCATCATTATGTCTGATCCTACTAGAGATATGACATATCACCTCTTTTATCTCCCCACCTCCTCAATGTTTAACCATCAAAATTTAATAGCATTAATCCTCTTAATACAAAACCTCCTGCAAGATTTCAGAAATATTCAACAAAAAGCACAGGAATTATTAAGCTTCAGAGGGTGAACAAAATCATTTCCCCCATACTCAGACTAGCATTCATACAAATAGAAAAAAAAAACCTGAATTTTTTTGCATTGCTCAACATTTCAAGGGCTCCCAAGTCCAAAAATGTAAAAATCTTGGGGCATCATTTTTTGACTGATCGCCATACTTTCCTTCTGTTATATATAACAGAGCTGGGAAAATAAAAATGTTTCTCATCTCTGACAAAGATATTTAATCTTNCCTGATTGCCCAAAAGGGTAAGTTTTATTATAATTCTTTTAACATCACAATAATAATAATAATATATATATATATCTTAAAATAATTTTGAGTGGATAACTTATGGCAGCATATAACCTTGTAGAAAATTACTAGAGTGGAAATAAATCAAATCCATCCAGTAAACAAAGTGATAATTACAGATATGTCATACTAACCTTGTATAGCTTTGCATTTACTACTTAAAAATGTAACACAAACGTTTTCGACCCACTTCTAGGGTCTTCCTCAGGTGTTTTACAAGTTTTTCTAGTGCGATTCCGATTTTTAACCATTTGGGTCTCTAATGCTTCTATCTTTGGAATTTATTTTTTAAAATTTCAAAATTCGAATCTCCAAATGACGTGCACCTGCACTAATTATTATAGCGTTGCGTCATAAATAGCCTGCCATGCTCTTGATAGTTGTTTTTCTTCTTTAAAATTGATTGACAGGCCTTTGCAGTCCACTTTAAAAATTTCTAACCTCTCCAGATTTATAGTTGGTTGATATGTTGGGCTTGTCGAATCGGTGTCGCTTGTTGTAGGTTAGGGATAATGCTATTTTCGTTGGAATATATCGCTAAGATGGTATTGTTTTTTTTTTTCAATGTCTGTTTTGTGCTCACTCTGTGAGCACAAAACAGAGGCATTGTCTGAGCGACCTTTTTATAGATCTGACATATACGAGGTCCCTGTTGAATCTTTTATCCTTTAACAGGAGTTCTTCATGGTGTTTTTTCGATTTCGGCCTGATCTTTCTCATTTCTCAACATGGCGAATGTGTCTGGCTTACGTCTGTAGGCTAGTGGAAATAAAACCATTGCATAACTCACCTCACTATATACCCTATGTCTCTATAGCAGCTATTGAAAGCATAACACTTCTATGGTATGCAATATATAAGATACNAAATCGAAATCAAATCAGTTGAAACATATTATTTTGGAAAATGTGGATAAAATACTTGTCATCTTGATTGATTTAGTTAACTTTGACTGCCTGGTAAAATATGAGTCTCTATTTATAGCACTTCTTTGTAAAGTGTTAGTTTAGGTTTTGGCAGTGATGAAACATTTTGCTTTTAATATATATATAATATCATATTCATTTGCAGGCATTTTTATGCGTATATAGCTAAAAAGATGAAAAAAAAGGCTAAAATAGTTTAGTCCATTTTATATTGTCTCTTATGAAAAAATTTGTTTCCATTTTACAACAAGTCTGTTGTCAAACAACTTTTAGGAACAAATTAAGTTCAAAAATCGAAGTTTGACTGTATTAACATTCAGTATGGATGATGGTAACTTGTAATATCATTATTTTAACTTGTGATGAATACAATAGCGTCACTGTTTGTTTTCTACCAATTGCAAAGACTTGCAAGATTTTATTGGAACACAATTTTATTTCATCTACTCTTTTATATTACATGATTTGGCCATTTGTGTGACTCTCCTCAGATGTATATTGCTGATATAATTTTTATAAAACCATATAAATGAAATAAAATCTTTCAAATCTTTGTGATTGGTGGAAAACTGGAAATGATGCTTTATATTCCTCATAACTTCAAATAAGGATAAACTATATTTTATTTCTTTTCTTTCAATATTAATTGAATATTAAATTTATTGCATAATAGAAAAGATCATGTGAGATTTGAATTTATTAAAACTTTAGACACATATATGAAATATTTTCTTGTAATAATATAAAGTTATCTTTTTGTCAGCTTATTTGATTTGAAATATGCCGCTCTGTTTATATAAACCATTGTTTGACTGTAAATTAAAATACTACAAAAATTTTATGCAAAATATCTTAAGTACATGCAAAGAATGTATTGATCTTATCTGGAATATTTTTATCTTTATTATTTTACAATGTTAGCTAGGGAGATTTGCCCTGGCCATCTATGGCAGCCCAACTTTCCACTTGTTCCTAATATAGACTATTTTCTCTCTCTTGAAACAAAAATTTCAATAATATGTACTGTTCATCTATCTAATTCTGAATGAGGATTCTGTAACAAACTATGTTTGGTTCCATTTCAAAATGCACTTCCACACAAATTAATAGGAAAAAAAATACAGTTTTTACTTAAAAACCTTTTTAGTTTTTACTTAAAAACCTTTATCAGATTTTCTCCATTAAAATTGAACATTGAACAACCTTTAGATGCCAGAACAAATTTAATCAAAAATTCAAAAAATAGCACATGTTTTTGAATATATCATAGAAAAACATTCCAATTTCATAAGTTACATGATTTGTTTCACTCACTTTCCCTACAGACTTTGCCCATTTGTTCCCTTATAGACTATTCATTACAAAAATTTTGTGACAATTCATTGATTCCTGGTGTCGCTGTTTCTATGGGAAAAAATGTCTTGATGATTTTATCTAAGTATTTTATATATATAGAATAGATATAAATTATATATGCTTATTGATGTCATGGAATATTGTAATCGCATAGCAGTGTTTTTATATAAAAGACACACTAAATTATACAATATATAACTAATTGAAAATGTTGCAAAAAATGTGGAAAAAACTATGATATGTTAGTGCATCAATTTTGGATACCATTCACATTTATAAAATAATTTTCATAACCTTTTTTGAACTATCAACAATATTTTATTATACACTTTACATTCAGAATAAATAGCGTTAATGTTTTTCTTAAATTGTAATTTAAATATTGTGAAATTGATCTTAAATTTACAAAAAGTAGTCTTAAAATTCTGTATCATTTTAGATATATCCATGTTATAAATGAGTGAGTATAGAAAGAATTTATTGATGTTATTGGGAATATTGGATTTAATATGATTTCGTGCTTAATTAAAATTATTAATTGTATAATGAACAATATTCTTATCTGTAAATGAATAGAGAAGAGAAAGAACTTGAACATTGCTTTGATTAAATTAATAATAAAATGTTTTTTCTTAGAACCAAATTCATTTAATTATTGAATTTATATATTTTGCAGATGTGATATTGGATGCAAAAATTGTAACCAAGAAAAATGCTATTTGTGTGATAAAGATTGGAAACTACAAAATGGTTATTGCATTTTTGAAAAAGCATGTAAAGCAGGTAAGTTACATTTGATGATTATATATTTGTTAGATAACATTTAAAAATTATAAAAAATTTAATGAAACAGAATGTATAATTATTTTTCATTTTTACCAATATCAATATCTATCTTTACTGTTGACCTTGTAAATGATTTTCATGGTCAACAAAACATCATATCCAATTTCCATTTATAATCTCCTATATAAACTATGTTAACAAAATTGATATATCTTCACTACTTTTGGAATGAAATATATGTAAAGAACTTCTGACTCATCCTGTATATTATGGTTTAGTTATATGGTTTTTATTTATTAATATGTAGGAAGTTATTGTTTTAATTCTTTAAATACAAATGAAAATATTTATAGATTTCTAAATTATTTTAAATTTAATTGTGATCATTTTTTAGGTGAATCTTGTGTAACAGGCTATAAATGCAGCAAAACTTGTAAAGAATGCAATGGACCTAGGAGAAATGATTGTACTGATTGTGATTTTCCCAGGTATTATCAATTGTTTATGACATATATATCAATGCATAATAGTTTTATCTAATATTTAGCCCTAATTTTATAAGAATACAATTATTTATTTTTAGTTATATGTAAATTTTGAAAAGTTAAATTTATATTAAAATATACTACAATGGAATACTGGTTAACTTGAATTGGTTAGGGAAAAAATTTAGACTTCAAGTTAAAAAGTTTCAAGTTATGGAGGTTCAACTAAAAATCAAGATTTCATGCATTTTACACTCTTGAAACTGTGTTGGTGATTATTTTGTCTTTTGAACACTATACAGTGTAAATACACAAACACTTGACAATCTTCACCTTAAGTTTATTCAGTTTGGTGAAGATTGCCAAGTGTTCGTGTATTTACACTATATAGTGTTCAAAAAACAAAAAAAAAATTTATGCATTGTTTATTGGTGACCTGTAATACAGTATTCATATGATATTTCCATGGGTCTTATTATGTAGAATGACTGTCAACATAAACCTCTCAGTGTTGTCCAGAAACTCAAATGCATAACTGAATGGTTAAATAAGCTACTGAGAAATGCTTTTTTTAGTACGGATTTTTTTTTAAATTGCGATATTTTCTGCCTAGAATTGATCTGTTTTATTTTTATTGCAAATATACTGCTCTTTACAACCATTATATTTTTAAAATCTTGCCACAGAGGTTAAAATTTTTGCATAGAATTGGACTATAATCATTTTTTAAAATTCATTTATCCAAAATCCATTTATCTATTACAATAGCTAGTCAGAAAAATCCATCAGCAATTAAATAAAACAAAACAAAGTTTGAAAAAATAGGTTTGAATGGCAATTACATTATGTCAGTCACAAGTGCTGTCTGGAAGCCACCATCCCCTGTCTACCATCATATGACATAATGTTTACTTTTAGTCATACATGGTTCCTGCACTTTCTATAAAGTTTCTAGTTTAATTAATAGATGAATGCTATTATTTTTAAATTAAAATTCCAGAGAGTTTATGAAAATACTGTATCAAAATCCCATTTGAGTTAACCAGTTTGATTTAACATGTAAATCCCTATGCTAAATGATTGGGGAAAGAAAATGACTTTGAGTAAATTCAACTTTGAGTTATCCTGGTTCAAGTTAACCAAGTTCCACTGTATATATTAGATTTTCAGATTACTTTTGATAGAGTTCCAAAAATTGAATAAATATTTTCTAATTATGAGAAATAAGTAATATTTTATACAGACTATTTTGATATTAAAATAGTGGTGATAATTAACAGTTTGGGAATTTATATTCTATGTTGTCAAAGCTTTTCCAACTGATTATTGTGGAAATGAATAGTGCAATTCTGTCCCCTTTCATCCTTATATCAAAGGAGTCTGGATGNTATTCATTTTTTCATAGGTAAAATACTTATTTATTATTTAAATAAATATTTTACCAGAGGATTACTCATCCTATATGATGATCTCAGCATGAGCATCATCAACTGATAACAGTTTGTAGGTGTGTTCGTTAATAGCGGTTGCTCTGCAACGGGAGTGTGCTGCTGTTTGTAGGCATTTACGTACGACGGTGAAAGAAAGATGGTGATGCCTGCACTATCGATAGTATCGTGATGGAGGGATCTATAATTTTAAAATGAGCTTTTAGAGGCAAAAGAAGGGTCCCAATTGTAAAATTTAACCATTATATGGATTATTTGTTGAAAGAGCATTCAAAGTAGTCACGAAAACAATTTGAATGCTTGCATGGAGTTACACGGAGGTATAAAGAATGCACCCTTTATTACATTTCATGTTGTACGAGGGTTTTATTCAATTCCCGAATTATGTTAGAGTGAACCCGTGCTATATGGGGATGTTCCCAATTCTCGAACCATGCTAGAGTGAATCTGTGCTATAGAAGTGCCGTCTTATACGGGGATTACCTGTATTTATGTTATAAAACTTAGAGAAAGCAGCAGCTGTTTCTTCTAGTTTTACAGATTATATAGACATGACTTATTAAGAACTGCTTGTTTACATATGTATAAGTATTAGTAATTTGTACCAACAATAATATATTAATATATATAACTGTCAACAAATGAATGTAAATGAAATATAAGAGAATGAAGTTTAAAAAATTAATTATTTAAAATTTTAATTTCATTAATTTCATAGTTTTAATCTACAAGTTGTCACTTAAAGATAAGGAACCATTGTCTCATTTAATTAAAAACCATTACATAATTTACATGATTACTGTTACATATTTTATACTATTATAAAGTGATTGAAATATTTCAAAATTTGAAATGAATTAATACTTAATATTATTTATATTTTCAGTCATTATTTATTTAATGGAGAATGTGTTAGTGAATGTCCTGATGGTTACTTTGCTAATCAATATCATCATTGTCAGCTTTGTCATATAACTTGTTTAAAATGTATTGGTCATGAAATGGGACAATGCCAAGCTTGCATACAAGGATATGTTTTGCATGGTGGTAATTGTTTGCCTGATTGCCCAAAAGGGTAAGTTTTATTATAATTCTTTTAACATCACAATAATAATAATAATAATAATAATATATATATATATCTTAAAATAATTTTGAGTGGATAACTTATGGCAGCATATAACCTTGTAGAAAATTACTAGAGTGGAAATAAATCAAATCCATCCAGTAAACAAAGTGATAATTACAGATATGTCATACTAACCTTGTATAGCTTTGCATTTACTACTTAAAAATGTAACACAAACGTTTTCGACCCACTTCTAGGGTCTTCCTCAGGTGTTTTACAAGTTTTTCTAGTGCGATTCCGATTTTTAACCATTTGGGTCTCTAATGCTTCTATCTTTGGAATTTATTTTTTAAAATTTCAAAATTCGAATCTCCAAATGACGTGCACCTGCACTAATTATTATAGCGTTGCGTCATAAATAGCCTGCCATGCTCTTGATAGTTGTTTTTCTTCTTTAAAATTGATTGACAGGCCTTTGCAGTCCACTTTAAAAATTTCTAACCTCTCCAGATTTATAGTTGGTTGATATGTTGGGCTTGTCGAATCGGTGTCGCTTGTTGTAGGTTAGGGATAATGCTATTTTCGTTGGAATATATCGCTAAGATGGTATTGTTTTTTTTTTTCAATGTCTGTTTTGTGCTCACTCTGTGAGCACAAAACAGAGGCATTGTCTGAGCGACCTTTTTATAGATCTGACATATACGAGGTCCCTGTTGAATCTTTTATCCTTTAACAGGAGTTCTTCATGGTGTTTTTTCGATTTCGGCCTGATCTTTCTCATTTCTCAACATGGCGAATGTGTCTGGCTTACGTCTGTAGGCTAGTGGAAATAAAACCATTGCATAACTCACCTCACTATATACCCTATGTCTCTATAGCAGCTATTGAAAGCATAACACTTCTATGGTATGCAATATATAAGATACAATCTCAAACATTAAAATGTTTTTTTTATTTCATTCTGTTGTAGAGGAAGTTATAAAATAAGTGAAATGATAAAACAAAATACTGGGAGGGAACTTCTTAAGATTCATGTGCAAAAGATACAAATGTCTTTGGAACAAAAAAATTTTTTTAATAAATGCAAATGACCAAAATCATTTTTACTATGTAAGTTTGGTAAACTTGTATAGTAAAAATGATTTTGGTCATTTGTTATTGTTAACATATACTTTGCAGTTCCAGTAAAGAAATGAGAGAGAAATTTTTTTTATTATACTGCTTCATTTCTGTTTTTTTCTAAATCAAATAATAATAAAATATATAGTGATACATGTATAAATAAACTTAAAAATTAAATAGTAAATAATTTTAATATTCATGATAACCAATTACTTAGCTCTTATTCACTGTGGAGAACTGTAAATATAGTTCAAATGAATATGTAAAAAAGATTTATTTTAGCATAGCAAATTTTATTCTCACTGCTGTTTTACAAAACAAGATTGCAGCTGATAACAGTAATTGTTTTGTACTTCATCCATTATTTATCAAAATTTCTACTAGTGAATTTGATGATTGAAACATCAAAAATAAAGAGAAATGGAAGAAAACAAAAATGAACAAAGAACTACTATGGATTCTTTACAGTAATGGACTGCACAGTTGATATTTCACTTATTTACATTTTCATTTTTTTTCTTATCAAATGTTACTATTCTGAGCACTCAATACAAATACATTGGTAACATAGTAATAGATTAATTGGATTCATATTTGTTCATATCCAAACTTTAAAACTGCTAAAATAATTTTTACAACAATAATAATTGTAACTATTTTTCTTTTAAGTGGTAGTTGATTAAAATAATTTATACATAGTTAATTAAAATAATATATAAATTACTTTAATTACCACTTAAAAATAGTTACAATTGTTATCCTTGTCTCATTTCAAACATAGAAAATTTATTTTTTATTAAATAACTGAAGTCTCCTTGTCATCATCCCTTATATTATTGTTTTTGGGTTGATAATAATTAAAAGAATGTAATTAAAAAGTATTTTTTGTAGTTTCCATATTTAAATCTCTCTCAATTTGTCATTCCAATTAGTGGTGAATTTTTTTTGCTAGTGGAGAAATTCAGTGTGTTAAAATGCAATTAAGATTTGAATGAAACATTCTCTGGAAAAGACAAAGACATCATTGCCAATGGAATAGATCCATACAGAATGCAAATTGCTGATAAAAAGAAGAAACAGGAATGTCTAAATTTAAAATTAAAGAATTAAAATTATTTTCTATTACAATTTTTGTATTTATATATTTTAACAATTTTATTATTTTTTATTATTATTTGATTTTAATAAAATAAAAATAAAGCAAAATATGATAAAGAAAATTTTGTTCCTAGGCAGTCAATTTCCTCAAACCTAAGATATACTTTCTTACATGATAAAGATTTAATGATTGTAATGGTCAGACTGTTCAATAGAATACTGAAATTCTGTTTTATTCATCCAATTACTATTAGAAAATGTTATGCAGAAATTTATTTAAGTATTGTCTTTTAGACAATACTTAAATAAGTCAGTTATTAGATTTTATGTAAATATCACTTTAAGTAATATAAAATGAATTTCTACAATATAGAATAAAAAAATTAAGTAAATAAACTAAAACGGTAAAGATGCCATATTTAGCAAAATAGAAGAAAGCAATACTACATGTATATAAACAAAACAGCCCTATCTTGATTGTGCAAAGTTTTATTAATTTAAATGTATATAATTATCTTTAGTCATCAAAATTTACTTTACAATGATAAAGAAAGCAAGGAATTTATAGCTTATTAGAATGAAATTATTGTGTCGTGTTTTTAACCATCAAAGTTTTCTGGAATGATGTCATTATATAAACAGTGGAATAATTACCAGAAATTTATCAGATTTCAAGATCAATTCATGTTGTTTGCACTTGTAACACAACCTTCTAATTCAGTGATTCTCAACCTGTGTTCTTGAAACTTGACTCCCCCCCAAGTATTCCATGGAAAAAGAAAGATTTCAAAGTTCTTATTGCAAATTTATTTAATGTGCTACAACCTATTACTTTATTCATAGATCCATGATTATTTTATTCAATACAATAAAGTTTATTGTTCGCAAATCATACCTAAATTCAAAATTTCCAGCAAATAAAAGTCAAAAACACATATTGAACGTTTTCGGCCACTAAATACATGTGAGGCTCTGGACAGGTCCAAACCCTCACTAAAATTTGCGTTAAAATAATTGTTTTAGAGAAAAAATATATAGTAGTTAGAAATAGATTTTTATTTTATGAAAATGCAACGCTAACTTTTAAATAATAGAAGAATGTAAGTCTGTCGACCATTTCCGGTTGGAGATTGAATTAAACTTCGATTTTGACCTCTTCCGTGTCCCAAAAGGTTTCGAATTGTCATCAGGTGACGAGGAGAGACCAATCGGAAAGGGGAATCTGAGAGAAAACGGATAAAACCCCAGAAATTCAAGGACGCGGTGGCTTCTTCTCCCGAAAGTTTCAAGTGACGGACCTGTTGTTGTGTGTGTGTCTCGCACCCATCTTCGTTTCCATCTCCCGACCTCGGATCGACATCTTTCCATCAACGGAAGTCGACTGCATCATCCCGGAGTCTTTGAGACATGATGGAATGGTTCATTCGCGAACAAGGGACACTCCTTCAAAATGGGACTATCTTGGAAAGGAGAGGAAGACCCAGAGGCCGCAGCCGCCGCAGAACTTCCAAGATTGCAGAAATATTGTAAGCTTCTTTCAGGTTTAATAAACGGGTTGTGTTGCTTGTAAACGAAGCATCTATCTCGACTCAACTGCTTCCACATGTTGATTGTTACCGCTCAGCAGTCCAAACGACAAGGGAGACGATGACGATATATATCGCCTATTATCGTTCATTGAGTTTTTTATTTCTCCCCCCCTCGGCCCCCACATACATATTGAAAACATTCGATATGTGTTTTTGACTTTTATTTGCTGGAAATTTTGAATTTAGGTATGATTTGCAAATATTACAGTTCCATTTTATGGTGAGGTTGTATAAAGTTTATTGTTTTGTGAAAATAGCAAACAAAAGAATTGCCTATTAATTTTTGAATATATTGGTGCTAATTCTCTGTGAAATAAAAAGTATATGAGGAGTTTTATGGCCTCAGAAAGGTTGAAAAATGCTGATCTAATTGATATTATTAAAATAAATGAATGGGAGAGAACTAAAGACAAGATATGCAAATACATCTTTATGGTTTTGGGAAAAATTGTAAAAGCAGAATAATAAACTTTATATACCACAGACAAGGCTGGAATGATCTATAGATACACTAGACAGTTGCCTAGGGTACAAAAATTTAGGGACATCAAAGCCAGCGTCAGTTAAAGCAGAGATGGGCAACCCTTTTCTATGTAAGGGCCACATTTCAAAACTTTTGAACTGGCATGGGCTCATAAAAGAGAAAAGAGGAAAAAAAATGTCAGTAAATCACAATTACAGTAGACCCCCCTATAACACTGTTGATAATTCCATGTTACATGAATTCCATGTTGTACAAGTCAGATTTTACAAATATGTGAGCCGTTCACAGCCCGGCACACGTATTTGTAAAATCTAAGTGACTCGTACAACATGGAATTCATATAACATGGAATTATCAACAGTGTTATAGGGGATCTACTGTATTTATTCATGTATAATTATAAATTAGCATAGGTATACTTAATTTAACTTCTGAAACTGATGTAAACGTAATACAGGGTGTCCGAGAAAGATCTTTATCATTCATGAATAATAAAAATACTAACAGGTGAAATGAAATGCAGTTTGCTACAAAAGAATGAAGACATCTAAGAGTTTTTTCTGGTATCAATTGCCTGAGGTAGATGGATTAATTGGTCGACATAACTCCACTGCATTTTTTTTTTTTTTTTTGTTATGTTAAAGACAGGGTTTACCAAACACCTGTTTCTGATATATCCATTTTAAAGGAAAGGATACAATTAGCAATCCTCAATATTACACCACAAAAGTTAAAATGGAAGAAAATCGAGCAGACTCTCCATTGTTCATGCTACTGTACCCTTTCCTTTAAAATGAATATATCAGAAACAGGTGTTTGATAAACCCTGTCTTTAACATAACCCAAAAAAAAAAAAGAAATCCAGTGGAGTTATGGTGGGCAATTGCGGAGGCCAAGATATGGGTCCTCCACGACCGATTAATCCATCTACCTCAGGAAATTGATACCAGAAAAAACTCTTAGATGTCTTCATTCTTTTGTAGCAAACTGCATTTCATTTCACCTGTTAGTATTTTTATTATTCATGTTTAGAATGATAAAGATCTTTCTCAGACATCCTGTATATTGGAAATATTTGGTTAAATATTAGTCACTGCTAGCTTTAAATTAGTTTCAATGTGTCTGTTAGCCAGTTTCTTGTTTTAATTTTTACTAAATTCATTGTGGGAGAAACTATTCACATAGATAGGTTGTGGAAAATAACATTTGAATTTTTGCTGCATACTTCCTTAAGCTGGGAAACTGATATATTTATTCATATTTTATGTGACGTGGGCCACAAAAACTATTAATGTGGGCTACGGGTTGCCCATCCCTGAGTTAAAGAGTAATATTCCAATTAAAATAATTGATAAATATTATGTATAAATCCAGAGCTGTCAAATGTTCGTCAGATTATTTAATGCACAGGTGTCTATTAGTGAAAATGGAGGGCACTAAGATTGAAATCTGCCTAGAGTACCAAAAACTCTTGGGTTGGCTCTGACCAGACATATTTCACACTTTCTGAAAATGCTCTTGGTGAGTTTATATAAAAGAAAAATTTTGAGTTCATAATTGTAATTTAAAATCAGTATATAACCTGACCTTATCACATAGCTCTATCTCCTCACAATTTGACTAATAAAACACACAAAAAGTCTTCATTATTAATGAATTTTTGCTTTTCTGTAAATTGGCATTTCATCAATTTATCTGAATGATTAATAATATAAGATTTGATAACTCCTGGATTTTTACAATCATCTGTTTGCTTTAATTCAAAAAGAAAATGATTTTTTGAAATGGTTTGAAAATATGACTTTTAGAATATTTTTGTGTAAACTTGAAATGTTAACTGCTTGTATTTTCTTCTTTTAAAAATTTTTATAATAAAATTTTTCTATATTGTTGTTATATGCAATAAATATCACAATAAATAGCGATATTTATTGCACATTTGCAATAAAATTCTTAGATTTTGTTAACACAGCAAAATAAAGAATACTTCTTGTTTAATAAAATTCTAGATTCTATAAATCAGATATGAATAATTGTGAACCGTGTGACAAAAGTTGTCTGACTTGCCTGAGTGGAACAAATAAAAATTGTACAACATGCAAATTTAATAAATATTTAATTAATGGGATGTGTCGTGATGAAAAGTGTCCAGAAAGTTATTATCTTCGTGAACTTCCTGATGGGAAAGAATGTCTTCCTTGTCATCACAGTTGTAAAAGTTGTAGTGGTAAGCTTTTTTCAATTATAAAAAAATCATTTTGCTAATTTTATTTTTTATGAATAAAGTAATCATACCTAGAATATTTACAAACATGAATATCTAGGTCCAGGCCCAACAGCTTGTCTATCATGTCCAGATAATGCTACTTTCAGAAAAGGAGTGTGCATATCATGTTTGCATGATGAATATTTTGACCAAGATACCAAAGTAAGTTTTAGATGATATCATTAAAATTTCAAAATATGCGTTATTTGTTAGAATTCTCTTTTTTATTTAGTTTTGCGAGCATTGCCATCCAAGCTGCGGAAGATGTTTTGGTCCTGCTGAAGATCAGTGTCTTAGCTGTCTCATTCCTTTAAAATTTGATGTTATTCATCATCGTTGTTTACCCTGTTGTCAATTTGATATTGCAAATTCTTTAGATTGTTGTACTTGTACTGAAAACTCAGGTAGTTAAAATCAACAAAATTTTAAATATAGTAGAATTAAATTATATTAAATGCTTTAAATATAATATACTACTTTTCAGATGTTTGTGTAAATTCGGACAATTATCCTCGCAGTGTTGTTAATGAAGGAAAAGACAAAGACAAATTGCAGTTATCGGGGGACATTTCTGAAAGCTCGAATATTGCCTTCACCATTTTAATGGTCTGCAGTTCAGCCGTAATGCTATTTCTTGTGATATTTGGTATTCTTCAGGCATCTTCTCTAGGATGGTGTCGACGCTTTGTTTGGAATCATAGTTACAAGAGAGTGCCAGAAGAAATAACTAGCAGCTATGACAGTAAAATGGAAAAAGTTCTTCTCACTCAACATGATCAAGATGACGAAGAGGATGATATATATTGTAAAATGTAAAACATAATCAATGAAAGTGCCACTGTTTCTTACATTTATAAAGTCATTCTTTGACAAGCATTTAAATGCATAGTTTGGTGCCTCTTTACTTATCCTGGTTACTTGGTGCTCCATAATCATAAAGAAAATATCTCCGTCGATATATTCTTATAAAATTTACTTGCGTGCACCACAAACACACCAAACTTTTCTCTCAACAGCTTTACAACCTAAAGAAGAGGAGATCGAGCATATAAAAAAAACATAAACTTTCATATCTTAATTACAGATCCTAGTGCCCTCTAAGGCTAGTGAGAATATTTGTATACTATTATAAGGTAAATTTAGGTCACAAACCTTTCTAATTATATAATACAAATATAATCATATCGTATGAAATATGTTGAAAGACTATAAGTCAGAATTGTTAATGAGAAAATTATTTTTCTTGTAGAAATGTATCATTTATAATGAAAGATAAAAAAAAATACTCTTTTGTGCTGTTTAAAGCACAGATTATAAAAACTTATTTTATTAGCTGTTAAAAAAAATATATTAAAATTTGTTAACATGCACTTTTTAAAATCACTATGCATGTCAAATTTAATATCTTTACATAACTATAGACTTAGCATTGATTGATTCTAAAGAATCATCAATTTTATATCATTCCACTAAATATTTAAACCAATTACCTTAGGAAAAAATTTGAAATACATTATTTTTTAATCATTTTAACAAGAATGATATTAAGAGAAACTGCCGTCGACTTATTTAAATTTATCTCGTCATTTAAAATTGGCTATCAAACAAAATATTTGTTATTTTAATGAATTTTTAATGCTTTAGTCTATCTTTGTTGAATATGCAATATATAAGGGAAAAAGTTGGTTGTGAAAAAATTCTCTCATGCTTACTTGAATTGATAAAGGAAAGTTTGACCAAAACCAATTTATTTTNGTAATATTTTATACAGACTATTTTGATATTAAAATAGTGGTGATAATTAACAGTTTGGGAATTTATATTCTATGTTGTCAAAGCTTTTCCAACTGATTATTGTGGAAATGAATAGTGCAATTCTGTCCCCTTTCATCCTTATATCAAAGGAGTCTGGATGATTGCACCATTGTTTAGCATAGTTCTTGGATTTCTGGTTTATCCAGATTAAAAAACATAATTACTGTCTTAGAACTATGTAAGATCGAGATATGGAAAACCTATAAACATGAAGAATCAAAGAACTCCTAAATACATTCTTGCCTGAGTGTAATATTGCAGCTTGATAAGGGATTGCATCCATTACATAATGCACAGATGAAATGATTATCATCAAATGAATGCATAAAGCTGATCACATGTAAGTTACAAAGAACTGTATATGTAATGTGTTTCATTTTGTAGGTCCATTCCTGGAACTTTTTGAACATACCTTGTATCTAAATATATCTTGTGATTATGGCAACACACATGTAAAACAAAATTTTTAATAAAAGACACTATAACTTGCCACAGAAATATAATATAATGTATATGTTGTAACATTTTTGAGAGTTTTAAATATTATTCTGTTTCAGGTAATACAAATAATAATAACAGAACACACAAAAAATTTTGTGTAGAATTTTGAAATGCTTTAAGATTAATTTTTCTATTTTATTACAATACTTGCACCTCATAGAATTTGATTTTTAATATTTACAAACTTTAAATGCCATTTTTGAAATACAATTTTTCTCTTTTTGTTAACTTTTTTCTAGTTATATATTTTGAAAGTTAGTTAAAACATAATAAATAATTCATGCTTTTAATCAAGTAGTTCAGTTATGATTCCTACTGTAGAAATTATACATATGCATATAATAATATCCATAATCTCATTTATTAGAATAACCAAACAATCTGCTGGATTTTCATTGGACTATTTTATGTTCAATTAATAATCTGAAACAAAGTAATTTGGCTAAAGGTAAATGATTAGACTACCATCTTATGATAATTTATTTATAATTACTAAATTTAATTAATTTTAATTTAATTTAGAATACTCTGGAAGAAAAGAATATCCAAAACCTTTATCTGGGTAGTGCAAGTTGTCCCCATTTACCACCATTAATGACCGATATGATTATATCTAAATTGATTAATGGCCCTGGAAGTAAAGATTAGACAGAGATCTGGGTAGCATAAGTGGCAACACAATCACGACATAAGTGAGAATTGTGGGTTTAAGTTCCTGCTTCAGACCAATTCTTTTCTTTCAGAGTATTCTAAATTAAATTTAAAATTAATTAAATTTAATAATTGTAAATAAATTATCATGAGATAGTGCCCTAACTACCTACCTCTAGCCAAATTACTTTGTTTCAGATGATTAATCAAACTTAAAATAGTTCATTAAAAATCTGGCAGATCATTTGATTGTAGAAGTTATAACCTTGTATACTAAATTAATTAGTAAAATCTCAGATTTTAACCTTATATTGATATTAATTGCAATATTTTGATAATTACACAACAATTTAAAAATAACTTAAGCTTTTAATTTTTACTTTTCGTGTTTCTATAGTATTATCTTTTTAATTCTAATTTCCAAATTAATCATCTAATCTTAATCTATCCTATAGATAATCATTTTATTTGAAAAATAATGATAATAATTGTGATTCATTTTCAAAATAAATACAGGTAACCCCGTATAACATGGGAGTTACATTCCAAAAAATTGCCATGTTATGTGAATCCGTGTTATACGAAACAAAGAACTAGTGTGAAAAGGGTGGTTAGGTTCCAAAAATTAAAAAAATATGCTGTTAAATCCTTATTTAAATCGGACTTATTATTCATTTTTTCATAGGTAAAATACTTATTTATTATTTAAATAAATATTTTACCAGAGGATTACTCATCCTATATGATGATCTCAGCATGAGCATCATCAACTGATAACAGTTTGTAGGTGTGTTCGTTAATAGCGGTTGCTCTGCAACGGGAGTGTGCTGCTGTTTGTAGGCATTTACGTACGACGGTGAAAGAAAGATGGTGATGCCTGCACTATCGATAGTATCGTGATGGAGGGATCTATAATTTTAAAATGAGCTTTTAGAGGCAAAAGAAGGGTCCCAATTGTAAAATTTAACCATTATATGGATTATTTGTTGAAAGAGCATTCAAAGTAGTCACGAAAACAATTTGAATGCTTGCATGGAGTTACACGGAGGTATAAAGAATGCACCCTTTATTACATTTCATGTTGTACGAGGGTTTTATTCAATTCCCGAATTATGTTAGAGTGAACCCGTGCTATATGGGGATGTTCCCAATTCTCGAACCATGCTAGAGTGAATCTGTGCTATAGAAGTGCCGTCTTATACGGGGATTACCTGTATTTATGTTATAAAACTTAGAGAAAGCAGCAGCTGTTTCTTCTAGTTTTACAGATTATATAGACATGACTTATTAAGAACTGCTTGTTTACATATGTATAAGTATTAGTAATTTGTACCAACAATAATATATTAATATATATAACTGTCAACAAATGAATGTAAATGAAATATAAGAGAATGAAGTTTAAAAAATTAATTATTTAAAATTTTAATTTCATTAATTTCATAGTTTTAATCTACAAGTTGTCACTTAAAGATAAGGAACCATTGTCTCATTTAATTAAAAACCATTACATAATTTACATGATTACTGTTACATATTTTATACTATTATAAAGTGATTGAAATATTTCAAAATTTGAAATGAATTAATACTTAATATTATTTATATTTTCAGTCATTATTTATTTAATGGAGAATGTGTTAGTGAATGTCCTGATGGTTACTTTGCTAATCAATATCATCATTGTCAGCTTTGTCATATAACTTGTTTAAAATGTATTGGTCATGAAATGGGACAATGCCAAGCTTGCATACAAGGATATGTTTTGCATGGTGGTAATTGTTTGCCTGATTGCCCAAAAGGGTAAGTTTTATTATAATTCTTTTAACATCACAATAATAATAATAATAATAATAATATATATATATATCTTAAAATAATTTTGAGTGGATAACTTATGGCAGCATATAACCTTGTAGAAAATTACTAGAGTGGAAATAAATCAAATCCATCCAGTAAACAAAGTGATAATTACAGATATGTCATACTAACCTTGTATAGCTTTGCATTTACTACTTAAAAATGTAACACAAACGTTTTCGACCCACTTCTAGGGTCTTCCTCAGGTGTTTTACAAGTTTTTCTAGTGCGATTCCGATTTTTAACCATTTGGGTCTCTAATGCTTCTATCTTTGGAATTTATTTTTTAAAATTTCAAAATTCGAATCTCCAAATGACGTGCACCTGCACTAATTATTATAGCGTTGCGTCATAAATAGCCTGCCATGCTCTTGATAGTTGTTTTTCTTCTTTAAAATTGATTGACAGGCCTTTGCAGTCCACTTTAAAAATTTCTAACCTCTCCAGATTTATAGTTGGTTGATATGTTGGGCTTGTCGAATCGGTGTCGCTTGTTGTAGGTTAGGGATAATGCTATTTTCGTTGGAATATATCGCTAAGATGGTATTGTTTTTTTTTTTCAATGTCTGTTTTGTGCTCACTCTGTGAGCACAAAACAGAGGCATTGTCTGAGCGACCTTTTTATAGATCTGACATATACGAGGTCCCTGTTGAATCTTTTATCCTTTAACAGGAGTTCTTCATGGTGTTTTTTCGATTTCGGCCTGATCTTTCTCATTTCTCAACATGGCGAATGTGTCTGGCTTACGTCTGTAGGCTAGTGGAAATAAAACCATTGCATAACTCACCTCACTATATACCCTATGTCTCTATAGCAGCTATTGAAAGCATAACACTTCTATGGTATGCAATATATAAGATACAATCTCAAACATTAAAATGTTTTTTTTATTTCATTCTGTTGTAGAGGAAGTTATAAAATAAGTGAAATGATAAAACAAAATACTGGGAGGGAACTTCTTAAGATTCATGTGCAAAAGATACAAATGTCTTTGGAACAAAAAAATTTTTTTAATAAATGCAAATGACCAAAATCATTTTTACTATGTAAGTTTGGTAAACTTGTATAGTAAAAATGATTTTGGTCATTTGTTATTGTTAACATATACTTTGCAGTTCCAGTAAAGAAATGAGAGAGAAATTTTTTTTATTATACTGCTTCATTTCTGTTTTTTTCTAAATCAAATAATAATAAAATATATAGTGATACATGTATAAATAAACTTAAAAATTAAATAGTAAATAATTTTAATATTCATGATAACCAATTACTTAGCTCTTATTCACTGTGGAGAACTGTAAATATAGTTCAAATGAATATGTAAAAAAGATTTATTTTAGCATAGCAAATTTTATTCTCACTGCTGTTTTACAAAACAAGATTGCAGCTGATAACAGTAATTGTTTTGTACTTCATCCATTATTTATCAAAATTTCTACTAGTGAATTTGATGATTGAAACATCAAAAATAAAGAGAAATGGAAGAAAACAAAAATGAACAAAGAACTACTATGGATTCTTTACAGTAATGGACTGCACAGTTGATATTTCACTTATTTACATTTTCATTTTTTTTCTTATCAAATGTTACTATTCTGAGCACTCAATACAAATACATTGGTAACATAGTAATAGATTAATTGGATTCATATTTGTTCATATCCAAACTTTAAAACTGCTAAAATAATTTTTACAACAATAATAATTGTAACTATTTTTCTTTTAAGTGGTAGTTGATTAAAATAATTTATACATAGTTAATTAAAATAATATATAAATTACTTTAATTACCACTTAAAAATAGTTACAATTGTTATCCTTGTCTCATTTCAAACATAGAAAATTTATTTTTTATTAAATAACTGAAGTCTCCTTGTCATCATCCCTTATATTATTGTTTTTGGGTTGATAATAATTAAAAGAATGTAATTAAAAAGTATTTTTTGTAGTTTCCATATTTAAATCTCTCTCAATTTGTCATTCCAATTAGTGGTGAATTTTTTTTGCTAGTGGAGAAATTCAGTGTGTTAAAATGCAATTAAGATTTGAATGAAACATTCTCTGGAAAAGACAAAGACATCATTGCCAATGGAATAGATCCATACAGAATGCAAATTGCTGATAAAAAGAAGAAACAGGAATGTCTAAATTTAAAATTAAAGAATTAAAATTATTTTCTATTACAATTTTTGTATTTATATATTTTAACAATTTTATTATTTTTTATTATTATTTGATTTTAATAAAATAAAAATAAAGCAAAATATGATAAAGAAAATTTTGTTCCTAGGCAGTCAATTTCCTCAAACCTAAGATATACTTTCTTACATGATAAAGATTTAATGATTGTAATGGTCAGACTGTTCAATAGAATACTGAAATTCTGTTTTATTCATCCAATTACTATTAGAAAATGTTATGCAGAAATTTATTTAAGTATTGTCTTTTAGACAATACTTAAATAAGTCAGTTATTAGATTTTATGTAAATATCACTTTAAGTAATATAAAATGAATTTCTACAATATAGAATAAAAAAATTAAGTAAATAAACTAAAACGGTAAAGATGCCATATTTAGCAAAATAGAAGAAAGCAATACTACATGTATATAAACAAAACAGCCCTATCTTGATTGTGCAAAGTTTTATTAATTTAAATGTATATAATTATCTTTAGTCATCAAAATTTACTTTACAATGATAAAGAAAGCAAGGAATTTATAGCTTATTAGAATGAAATTATTGTGTCATGTGTTTTTAACCATCAAAGTTTTCTGGAATGATGTCATTATATAAACAGTGGAATAATTACCAGAAATTTATCAGATTTCAAGATCAATTCATGTTGTTTGCACTTGTAACACAACCTTCTAATTCAGTGATTCTCAACCTGTGTTCTTGAAACTTGACTCCCCCCCAAGTATTCCATGGAAAAAGAAAGATTTCAAAGTTCTTATTGCAAATTTATTTAATGTGCTACAACCTATTACTTTATTCATAGATCCATGATTATTTTATTCAATACAATAAAGTTTATTGTTCGCAAATCACACCTAAATTCAAAATTTCCAGCAAATAAAAGTCAAAAACACATATTGAACGTTTTCGGCCACTAAATACATGTGAGGCTCTGGACAGGTCCAAACCCTCACTAAAATTTGCGTTAAAATAATTGTTTTAGAGAAAAAATATATAGTAGTTAGAAATAGATTTTTATTTTATGAAAATGCAACGCTAACTTTTAAATAATAGAAGAATGTAAGTCTGTCGACCATTTCCGGTTGGAGATTGAATTAAACTTCGATTTTGACCTCTTCCGTGTCCCAAAAGGTTTCGAATTGTCATCAGGTGACGAGGAGAGACCAATCGGAAAGGGGAATCTGAGAGAAAACGGATAAAACCCCAGAAATTCAAGGACGCGGTGGCTTCTTCTCCCGAAAGTTTCAAGTGACGGACCTGTTGTTGTGTGTGTGTCTCGCACCCATCTTCGTTTCCATCTCCCGACCTCGGATCGACATCTTTCCATCAACGGAAGTCGAC